>NC_135862.1:34125117-34200117 GCF_031162955.1 Sander vitreus
AATCAAATAGTGCAAGAGTGAGAAACTGAATGCATGTTTGAAGTATTGACATGATTTTATGTCAGAGGAATCAATACTTGCTAGACCTGATAGGTGGTAGGGGAAATATCAAAGTGTAATATTCTCTGACCAACTCCTCCTGAAGAGGTGCTGGTTGAAGGAAAGGCAAAGAAAGACAGAAGAAGAGGGCATAACCATCCAAAGATGAAGTAACTTTTAATGAGTTGGAATCACAAACAGAGCCATCTTAAAAGTTCACCACATCTCAGCTTTTTAAAAAGACATTATACAAGTTGTCAAATTATTCTAATACATCGTAATCAAATGATAGTATGGAGACAGATATACAACACGTTACCCAGAGAGAAAAGAGAGAAAGAGAGAGCAGAAGAGAAAGACACTGACTTATTATTGAGTAATGATGGCTTTAACATATTCAGCTTAAATACTTTGTATGGGAAACAAGATGCAGGAAAACGCTTGAGAGAAAGGGGGGGATGAAAGAGTACACGAGCAAGTCAGATTAAAGAGAAAGAACAATAATGCTGGAAAAAAAGAAAAACACTGTTGAATAAATGTGATGTCATGAGCCAACACCCTAATGCCATTAGAAGTAATGAAGTATACAAGTGAGACTCAATGAAAGCTTAAAGCTGTGATCACACAGGACACGTTAAGCAGCGTGGTGAGTCCCTTCACAATCTTTGAATGTTCAAAGTGTTTTTCAGACTTATTTTGTCCTCCAGGAAGCTGTATGTACTAGCCCAGAATGCTTTAGAGCGGCCAAGCATTTGTCAGGTCTGCCTGAAACGTGAAACAGGTTGGTGGTGGTTGTTCTTGGACTGGCTGCCTCATTTAAAGTCATTTAGAGTCCTGAAGGCTGACCTCCCCCAAACAAGGAACAGGTTGGGCCTTACCCCACAAAGATTACACCATAACATTTCACTGGCATGATGTAGATTTTGGGATGCTGGTATTCTATTCTTCCTGTTTGGCCAAATTAAAAACATTTCCATCATAATATCAACTCCACTGCCAGACAGAACAATGAAATGGAATGGTTCTGCAAAACGCTGGATTCCTTTCAATACCGACATTTGGTAACTGTCGGTGCCAACGCATTTGGAATGACTATGCTTGCACATAACATCTTTCAACTTTCAAGATCATTGCTATGATTGACCTTAAATTATTAAAACATCTACTTTGGTTAACAAAATATCTTACACGGTTGCGGATAAAAACAAATTACAGGTGATGCGACACAAAGTCATCTAGCTCCCCTCCCTCCACAACCTGACTTCCCCACTCACTACAAGGAGGGGCATACCTCCCCCTGCATTGGCCCTGAATGTTGCCACTGGAGGGTATTATCCAATATGTTGCTGTGCATTTAGAGGCGGTTTTATACTGGGACACCACTGTCACCCCATTTATGTGTACCTGGTCCTAAATGTGATTTTAAAGTTGACTCCTGGATAAAGACAGCTGATATCAATTAAAAACCATAAAAAATAAAGTGGATGGTGATGCTTTATCTTCATTCTTTTGCTAATGATCATCAGCTATGCTAGCTTACTGACTGACTGAAAGGATGTTTCCATCACTTCACTATGTCATGGCTTCTCAAAATGAAAGCAGAGTGGAGCAACTGGCCTTTCTAAGTCTGCAGAACCTGACCTGTGTGAGTAGGCCCACACTGATTTAGCATCGTATAAAAGCTGTACCCAGGAGTCCTGTTCGATGGGGATGAAGTCATGTTCACCAACCCTGAGGTTTACCAGGTTTTACTATACCACAGGATATCACAGGGATGACAGACAACAGAGTGTCAACGCATGCTACACGCTTTGTAGCTGAGGCAGATAACACAGCTGGGGATTTACATTGCAGTCTCACAGTGCAGCTTTTATGTGAAACAATTGGAGTCTGTGAAATAAAATGAGAATCTCCCAGGATAACCAAAGTAGGATTTTCTGTAAATATATCTCTCTGTATATATGAATTGCAAAAACCCTCCAGCGGCCCATTCTGGTGATTAATGCAAGGCAAACTGTAACATTACTTTCAGTCTGAGTGCATCTCGAGAGCAAAATGAAGGCCGGTCTAACATTTGTCTGACATATGTTTGTGGGTGTGAACTACCATCATGTAAGTCTCTTCGGGCTCTGTAACACAAACACACTCTTTACACTTTTCTTAAGCCATGGAAGGTGCTACAATGAGCTCATCAACCCATGGACATTCTAATGAAGCAGCTCCTCCCGAGCAGCTATAGACTGTATTTGTAGAACCTGACTTCCTGGAGGACATCCAGAAAAAAAACATTTACAGTGAGAGAAAGATGGCACCTACTGTACATGCCGCTGATCCAATATATGTGTGTTTTTACATTCTCCTATTTCCACTTTTGTGCACAACAGACTTTTTCAGTAGTGTGAAAAACACGAAGCTGTGACATGTTGCTCATGGGACAGACGAGCATCTGTAGCTTAATCATGTCCCTGCTAAAACTCCATCTTCTAATATATTCATACTTATGGAATATAGCCGCTTAATATGGTAACAGTTAAAACAGAAAACAGCCACTTATGATTACAGTAGTAATGGTATCATACAGTAGTTCTTGAAAGGATTTAGAAAGAAAGAGGCTGGAAAGGTTCACACTCTGGGCAATGTTTTACACAAGCTGTAACAAACCGTTGGCCCTATTTTATCCTGCCATTCTGGTAGTAATTTGTCCAAGAACATGTAATTTAGTATAAACCCGAAGCCACACACAAATGCATTGAAATCCGATTTGCCCATACTATCTCCCCAGGCAGTACGGGTGTAAGCATCTGTTCAATCTTGACACATTTGTATCTCCATTACAACTTTAATGCCAGGTGACAATTTGGAGTTAAATGATTTAGCACAAATGTGCTTTTGAGAAAGTAGTTCAGATACATGACAATCAAACAACAGTACACTGAATAGTATGGCAGTGGCTTACATGTAGACATCTCTCAGCTATCTGTCCATGCTAAACCTTTCTCTTTCTCCCTGTGGCCTTGTGACCCATTCTTTACCTTCACACAAATGACACATTAATGCAGTTATGGCTATCATTTCAGACAATATTTTAGCAAGGTTTTGTCATTTTGATGGTAGGTTGACTCATTTACAGTTTAGTATGAGTTTTGCTTGTCGAGCTAATGGGCAGAGCGCTGCCTGCTGATTACTGGTATGTGTCATCGATTAAAGACAGATACATTCTTTACTGATTGTTTCAAGAGCTCAGTGACCCAATGTTTTAGCTTTAGACATAATTCCCCACCTATCAAAGCTGTAGAGCATGTCTAGCTAATGACCCAATGTCCTGATTTGTCATTCCTGGTGAGCTTGAGCCAATGGCATTGTCTATAAATTGGTGTATTTTTGATAAAAATGTTCCTCTGTCACCTGCCTGAGCAAGTCTAATAACTGTGACCGAGGCACATATATATATATATATATATATATATATATACAGTATAAGTGTGCGGCAAACTACATTTTTAGTAGGCCTTTCAGTGTACAAGTGCTTTTCTGATCATAATTAATTGCAAACCAGGTGGAATATAAATGTATACACGAACGATGTACAGTATAATAAAATGAAAAGTTGGAAAGAAAGATACAAAAATGGCCATAATAAAAGATGTTAGGTATTACTTGTGAAACAGTTTAACATTTTGAGAAATGTTGCTATCTTGTTGTAAAACCCAGTTAAAAAGACTGAAGAATGTACTTATTCATTTTGTCCCTTTAGTGGGAGCTGGGCTTGCAGTTTGCCACATGGTTCCAAAAGGCTAAACACGCCATTGGCTGACACAGAGATTAGAACGGACACCAATCTTTATATCTGACTAAAAGTGGTGAATGACAAAACTAAATGTTCAACTGTTCCTTTAAAATTGAAGAACGGCCCTGATCCTAGAAGAGGACTTGTACTCTGAGCAGGTTACTCAAACACTGGACCAATAACTTTACATCTTTCCCCTACTGTCCTGACTCACACATCTCTATTTAATGAGCAACTAAAAGAACAATGAACAGAAATGATCTCAATGTTGATTATCTTGTTAAAATGTTGAAAAGACGTTGTATAACTAGATAAAGTAAATAATAACTATAATTACAATTAGAAAGAAAGATTGTTAAAATATCTTTTGGCTTCACTGAACCATTTAACAACACATCAAGAAGCTAAAAATAATCAAACTCGAGAGAAGGAAATAAGTTAACATATCTCAAGACGTAAAGATTTACAGTATATACATTCTTTTTAAAAAGGTTGACCGGCAGCTTGGTTGATCCTTTGTGTTGCCGTACAGCTGTTGTTGCTCGCTGACGTCAGACACCATCCAAGTACGCAACACAGTCACAGCCAACGGTTGGTCTATTCCTGGTTATCAGGTCTTTCCTACCCAGTGGCAGAATATTCCAATGGCTTTGAAGCATGGCAGAGGTCCACTCTTTGATTTAAAATGAAAATAAATTTTAAAAAAAATATGTATTTTTTAAACAGAAAATGTAACTTCACCTTGGGTAGTTCAATGATCTTGTCAAGCTGCAAAGGGTACAAAGAAAGCTTCCTTTTTTTTTAAACATTTTTTGCTTTTTCCAGGGGTTATTTTTTTCTGTATCATTTTCATCATTTTATTCCTGTTTTTGAGTATTTATTTTTGCAATACATAGACTGCTGAAAGTTTGTAAGAAAAACGAGGAAGGTTTACAGCTATTGTACATTTTATAAGCAGGTAAACAAAATGTAAAAGTGCTCTTATTTTGAAAGACTATTTTTTTTTTTTTAGTTCCCAGTGTTAAGAAAGAAGTAGGAGGCACTTAGGTCCATCTCTATGGCGACAGACAGTCACTCAGGCCACACCTCCAGGCTCAGGATTGGAAGGTCTGGTAGCAGCTCAGTTCGGTAGCAAGAGTCCCGGACCAGAAGGCTTTGCAGATGGAAACATTGGAGCGTGCTGACACAGTGGCTGCTGCACATGATTGTGTGATTTATGCACATTGTCCTTTCTCATTGACGCATGTTTCAATGAACAGTGATGAAAAATGAAATCTGTCTTACAAATGGTCATGTGAACAGTGCATTAACTTAACGTTAAGCCACACCTGCCTGGTCCTTCTTTTACTGACTGCTGTCTAGAATGTGGTGGTTTACTTTGTCAGCATGTTAGTCTTTCTTTGACATTTGTATCAGGTTTATTCCAGTGGCAGCCATAGGGAGGCTGCTGGTTTAAGGAGTAGTCATGTCAACAAAAATACCAAAATGAAATGATGCAACACTTCAGTTCCTCTATCCATGGTTCTATGAAACCCATCAAAGATCATCATTTCGGGAATAACAAATGTCATCAGAAGCAGACAGCTCCCACCCCAAAAGTATGTCATTAAATAGATTTTTGACCCTAAAAGATTTACTTAACAGACATGTTTAGTACTTCAAAACGGTGAAGTGATGAAGATCTTCCAGAACATTTGCCATAAACATTTTCAAGTTCTACATGAAGGGCATTGAGTCCATTTTGGCCAAGCAATAATGGCAAGCCCAAGGCATGTACAATTATAGGCAAATAATAAAGCCTGGGTAAGATATCCTGGAACACACAAGCATCCAAATGTTTAAAAAAAAGCATGATATCTTTAGATTACTGTGTACAGGTCCTCTTTCTAAACTTCTACATTACACAGTGAAGGATGGTTTACTGTGTGAGTACCAGGCAAAAGTACAAGCCAAATAAGGCCTAGTAATAAAGATGAAAGATGGCTCTAATGGAGGGTTTGTAAAACCAAGCTAAATTGAGCCAAACCAACCCATGCTTGACTTAGCAATGGGCACAGATAAAAACAAGTCAGGGTGTGGTCAATATCATTAGGGATAGGATATTAGAAATATAGCCAAGCAGAGCCAGATTCTACCAGGCCAGGTCAGGCTTCCTCAAGCTCAAGAACCCAAGATGCACTGATTCAAAATGGGTGAAATTAGGACATAGGCTAGGACATGAAGTAACCTACATTAGGATAATTAAACCAAACCATACCAGACCAGTACAATCAAGTTAATCCAGTTCAGTCCAGTTTGATGCAATCCAATCTTCACAGTCAAGTCTTTCAGTCATGAGTTCATTCAAAAAGGACTGGACCAAACAAGCCCAGACCCAAGACTTTCCCTTTGACTTTAATGTGATGCAATGCAATGTTTTCCATTTCATTCTAATCCAGTTAAACACACATTACTCCACGTTTCCAATACTTATATATCTAACAGTTGGGGGTTGGGGGCGAGGTACAGTCCATTCTTAATCCCAATTCCCATGGTTCCATCCCAGACTATTCTGTGAGTCCAGGCCAGATTTCTGCTACAAGGCAATCCTTCCAATCCAGTATACTGTGTATGTATATTCCAGTGAAAATCTAGTCCGACCTAAAAGACATCCAATTCCTCCCTCCCCCCTATCCATTTCTATCCCAGAATGTCCAGATAGACCGGTGTAGCTTTCATCAAAGTAAACATCATCTTCTGAATGTCTTTAATGTTGAGGCGCTGTTGTGGCTCCCTCTGCCAGCAGCCCAGCATCATATCGTAGATTTCCTTTGGACAGAGCCTGGGCCGCTCCAGTACCCTGCCTTGAGTAATGCACTCTATCACCTGGAAGACAGAGAGACACATGGCTAAACAAGACATAACATATCCCCTTGTTCACAGAAAGCGTTGGTTATGCAATTATACACATTTAAACACATTGAAACTGGACTGTAGCATAGCCTAAAACACTAAAATCTAGGCTGACATAAAAACAATGGATGCAGGTGCTTCATACGACATTGCTTTTGTTAGACTTGTAATGCATTATGTAAATGTGATTCTACATATAGTTCAACCTTAAAAAAAGCTTAGTTTGTCACCAATTCTTTAATATTGGCTACACTTCCACACTAAATTGTATTGCAATGTATGACTATTGTGTTCATACTTACCCAAAATCAAAAAGTAATTACAGGATTAACAAAGATATTCAGTTTTCTAGAATTAATGCTCCAATCCACTATTGTTGTACAGCATTAAACAGACACCATTGGTGCAGTTGCAATTAAATTCATCCATTATATTTATTAATAATTATATTATCTCAATGACAATACAGTTAAATAGCAGTTATGAAATCCACAGTGAATGCAGTAAACTCACTGCATTCCTGTTTGGATCTTGAAGACAGTATTATTCTCTGAGACTCGCTCAGTTGTATCTGTTGTTCCCTGCTGTCATAGACGGTCTATTATATTTTCTTTATGCTCAGCACTTTGGGCAAGAGCTTCATTTCCTCTTTCCACATCGGGCGTGTTGCTCACACACCATGTTTGAGTAATGGCTCATGTTTTTTGATCTGCTTTGACTTGCTGTAGATGCTGTTTGTTGGTGAATTCAGTATAATATTCATTTCACAGCACCAACTCCATCAATACTATTCACACATTGCACGTTCTATCTTAAATAGCAATCACAAGTTCTTTTTTCTGTTGCTTATTCCTTGTTCACTGTGAAGCTACTGTCAATGAAGCTCAATAACTCTGGCCCGGATGTATAACATTAAAAGCCTTCCAGTGGCTCAAAGTGCACAATCCCTCGCTTACCTGAAACATCTGCAGGAAGTGTTCATTTCTATTGACAGTAGTTAACAGCGATCCAAAGGACGGTAAAGTAGAAACAATTAGTGAATGAAAAGAGTATTTCTGTTATATAGAGTATAGAGTTAGAGCAGATGAATGGTGATTATCTTATTACTCTCCGTCGCTGACCTTCTTTATCATGATGGTAAGTCAAACTGGTTTGCATGGGAAAGAATCACCAAGACGAATCACCCTGTCTGCTTTTGAAAAATAGATCATGCGTGTCCTGTCTTATAAAAGCATTTCTTCACTTTCTTGGGTTAAAATGGGGTATGCCAGACAAATCACACCTTTCCAAAGTGCAGTTCTGCAGTTAAACTGAATATTAAACAGTCCAGGATTTTGCGATGTCGTGATCGCAACAATTGACGCAAATTGCTATTCAACCAATCACCGTGAATTTGGTACGAGTCGCAATTTTGACCAATCATTCCCGCGACTTCAACCAATCCCAGCAGTGCCACTTGCCAGACCTTGGGTCAGTATGTGACTCTGAGGCGTACTCTGAGAGCCACTGACAAAGCGGGAGTGAGAACAAGTGGACGTATCACACGGACGTCGCCAAATTCAGCTCAGTGATGGAGGACGAGTGAGCCGCCAGTGTCAGAGCATATTTCCTCTAACAGACCAAAACATGTATTCTTCAGATTAAATGTGAATGGCAATTGTATTTTTCCTATTTTGCATGGTAATAAATACATTTCTGTATTTCTGTATATCTTTCTCCACCCCCCCAACCGGTCAAGGCAGATGGCTGCCCCCAAGAGCCAGGGTCTGCTGAGGTTTCTGCCTGTTAAAGCGTAACTCTCGCAAAAATGCAACCTAGGGTCTTTTTGTGAATGTATCCAAGTCAAACTTTCGTTTAAAAGCATATTTAGGACGGAAGCGCCACTTTTAAGATTTACCGTATTTTTTTTATTTTTTATTATTTCTCCTTTAATGTAGTTCCTATTGGTAGGTTATGAAAGTCATAAATGACTTGATACAGATGTAAACCATGCATTTATACGTGAGTAAGTGATGGTGTACCTCATTATTGGCGAGCTGGAACCACGGCTGCTTGCCGTAGGTGAAGATCTCCCACAGGATGACTCCGAAGCTCCACACGTCACTCTCTGTGGTGAACTTCCTGTACATGATGCTCTCTGGAGGCATCCAGCGAATAGGCAGCATGGTGTGCCCTCCCACCTGAACACACACACAACCACACACACACACACACACACACACACACACACACACACACACACACACACACACACACACACACACACACACGTCTGTCAAAGTCTTCCAGCTTTAGCTTGTACTGCATTACAGCTGGTAGTGCTGTGTGCATGATTGAATAGCTTTGGCACATTAGGTGGGGAGTGGGGGGGCACACATACAAGCAGGTATATACATGTACAGCAGCAAAGACACACAAAGGAACACACGTCTTTAACTGTACACACACGCACGCACGCAAACACACACACACACACACACACACACACACACACACACACACACACACACACACACACACACACACACACACACAAACATACACAGGAACATGAAAATGTGTGTGATGAATATCTTACACGTGATGCCTTTGGGGGATGATATAGCCAGCATTGAAACGCCACAAATATTAAGGGACACAGACATTAATCAAACTTACAAAATAGTAATGATTGAATTTGACAATCACAGGATTACAAAAATCATTTTGACTCTGGTACACAGCTTTTACTCTATTGGCCCAAAAGATAAAATGACCCTGTTCATTAAAGTATATAGGAACAACTGAAAGAAGTGCAATGCCACATGCATGAGGAGGTGATTGGGGTGGATGCTGTGCATGCAACGTGCAGGACATGGACACTAGAGTTCGCATCCTGAGTGCATATTCATAATTCTACCAGAGTTTTAGTGAACAGCCAGGGGTTGGGCTCCTGTACCTCCACTGAGCTAACAGCTAACATCTAACAATAAAATACCATTCTTTTAAACTGTATATAATTAAAGAATTACCAGTGAAGTTTCAAAAGCACTGTCCTAAGCACATGCACCCTGAGACATTTCCTTATGAGTTTGTAATATAAAGCTGTATACTCAATAATGATCAAATAAAAACAGAGTTATAACAGACAGCAGGCCGGACATTTCCAGTGGATCTTTCCTCTGATCACACAGGATGAGGATATGAGATGATGTACATGACAGCGTGCAGATCACACACACATTATTCATCTGCTCTTGCTGCACTCCGACTGCTGTGAAATCATAAAGCAGCTTGACCAATTTAATCAAATATGTGCCTCTTAATCAAGACTCCCATAATGAATGACCTCCAGTTTGCCGCTCACTAATCCTCCTTCCTGTCCTCTGTCTGAGCCCCCATCACCTCTTCCTCCTGTCCTGCCATTCTTTACCCATTTCTCCATCATGAATTAGTCATTTCTTCAATATTCAATAAGCACTAATACAACTTTAATTGATTCTCTTATTAGTGCTCATTACTACTGTATGTGTAACCTGTCCTAGCCTGATCATTAGCATTCACTAGCTTAATTACTTTTAAATTGATCCAGGAATGAAAAGATGAGAGTAAAGCTGTGCCTTCATCTAATACAATTCCTTCACAACTGAGGCTTGTTCACTCCTAATGTAAAGATTCTGCAGTGTTTTAGTTTTATCAAACAAAAATCGACTTTATGACAGAAGAGTAGCAGCCTTACTACATGACATTACCATGCACTGTCTGGAAATAATTTAGCTTTATTAGAATTTCATATTAAAGGTGCTCTAAGCGATGTTGGGTGACGTTACTTCTTGTTGACGTTCAAAGTATTTTCAAACAAAACGGAGACTAGCTTGCTCCTCCCTCCTCCTCCATCCCATCCCCACCCTTCTGTGCTTCAGCACACTCTGCATTGGACATTGGATCCACACTAACGTATTTCAATAGTGACCAACTTTCTCGTGAGAAAGTATGAAAACATCCAGAATGTTTCCGACAGCATAAATGTATTCTTGCTGACGATCCATACGCTCACTATGTTCCAAAACACCGTATTTAAAGCTGTTATTCCATTGAAACAATCTCGCCAACGTTACTTCACAAAGCATCATAGGACTCTCCCACATAAATGATCCTATAGGTTTATCTTCTGACCACCAGTATGCATCAATTCAAGTTTGTTTCTGAGAAATCAAGTTTTGTCTGTTAGTTTGGGATGGCGGACCTGTCTACATACTACGAATCCCATGGTGGAAGCCATATGTTGGGCTGGATTGATTCATACTGAGTCTACATATGGACAGGAGTCGCAATGCGTCCTGGGTGCATTCAGACCTGCACTTAGAGATTGTGACATGTCCACTTGTGATCGGATCACTCAGCACAGATGTTAACACCAGGTCTGAATGGGACCACAGAAATAAGCTTTACATTCTAATGTAGATCCCAATGTTTTCCAAAGATACCAAATGTGTCAAGCTCAATGTTGGAAATATGCATAAACTGATGCACATGACATATTAGTTATCCATATTTCCATTTGATGGGATGGTGAAGCTATCATAAACAGTCACTAACTGCAAACATCATATACTGTAGCTTCAATGGAGAGCTGGAACAGGCTGATACAGAATACATGACACTGTCCGACAGAATGGGAAGGAGTCTATCCCAGATAAAATCACATTTTCTTTGCACTTGCCAAAACAGGTGCCTGATTCTCATCATGTGTGGCTTTTGGACGTCACAGTGAACATTTCATCTTACTGAGGAGTGCTAATGACCAGCTGCTCCTGGTTGGATCTACAGAAAGTATTTCCAGCACGTACATTTTAATGTGACTCTGACCGCCTCATTTTGGATAATTACATCTTTTTTTTTTAACCTGTGATGCATGTTAGTGTAATTGGAGGTGTAAAAGTGAGTTGTAAATCAGCCTTCGTAGCCTAAAGGAAACATTCTCAGAGAATATCAGGAAGCTAGTGAGCTGATTTTAATGCCAGACCTCTACCTGTCTTTCTAGAAGATGATTATTTTACAGCAGATTTCAAATGCTCTGCATATATCACAATTATTCTCAGGCTTCATGATTGAAGCCCAGTGTTCCTACTAGCCTTGGACTACGATCTGGCCTGAGGCTAATCCAGAGCCCCTTCCTCACTCAGCACTCAGCTCACAGCTTCGGAGCAGGGTTAATTTTCAGCAGATGCTGCTACCTGTTGGAGCCCTTCTGATTCAACTCAACGTCATACTCACAGCTTGTCCGCTGCACACCCATGTTTTATACCAACTTTATTACTGTTTAGCCAAGTTATAACTAATTTAAGCCATTTAATTTAATAAATGTTAATCATTCTCTGGTTAAAAAGTTATATATCACTGTACACTGAATATCTTTGGGCCTTTGGACTGTTGGTCAGACAAAACAAGAAACGTGAACAAGTCATGATTAGTAAGCAAAGTCTTGGTATTGTATTATAGTCTTGGAGTTTGTAAAAGTTTAAGTCTTAAGGTATGTAGACAGTCTGCAGCTTTAGTTTTCTTACATTATAAAGTCTGGGAACCCTGAACAGGAAGCGTTATCAGCATGCAGGGCAGAAGTGTGCACTCTGTCTGACCATGAAGTCCTGGATGACTTGGATAATTCAGACGTACAGCTGAATTGCAATCTGCTCCGTCTGAGCAGCAGACAGAGCTCTGTTTGACTGCAGGCAAACAGTGTGCACAGGGAGGAGAATCACTGTAGGAAAATGATCTCCTTGGTCACTGTGGCTGTCTGAGCCTGAACTGGAGACAGACGATACATGTTAATCAGTCTGTCCTGTCAGACGATATATGTGCCTGTGCACAGTCTACAGAGGAACGAAATTGAGAAAAAACAGAGAAAAACATGAATTATGTAAGCTGCATTTCCCAAGGATTCAAAGTCAACAACGCCGCTGTTTGTTTCTGGTTCCAACTGACAGTCAGTGTTGGTGCAGTGACCATAATCGTTCCATAACCTCAACGGTGTCATTATTATTGTAACCATTAACAAAGTAGTATGTGGAACCCAATCCAAGATGTTTCCCGAAGCTTAAAGCCGATAAATGTATATTTTCATTTGTTATTTCTAGACTCCAAGCTGACAGTGTCACAGTAAATATATACAACAAATTCAATCCAAACAACTGGATAAGGGTGGAGGAGAGTGCACATGAGCAACATAAACCAGCTCACCACTGATGAAGGTCAAATGAAAAGAGAGTCAGCTGCTGTCTACCAGCGGCCCTGCTGGGAGTAGCCATTCAAAAGAAAACAGTCCACAGAAGCTACTTAAGAGGATGGGACTCAATGGAGTCATTGGCATTTACTGCCAAATACAAATGATTTCCCACCATGCCAATTACAGCGCTGAGAGAGTTTGCTGACAATCCCTATAAGCCGCTGTTGCCATCATCAATGAAGACGGACCTCTTCTACGTAGGCAGCAAACGTACAGCAGGCAGCATCTGGGTCCCACATGATCATTTCTAACACCTCATCCAGGGTCCAGGGCTTATTACTACATTATAAATCCTTAAAGAAAGAAAGCTGCAGGCAAAATTATTTAGAGAATCTATACAGTGACTGGTAATGTGACGGCCAGTGCAGTTAGCAGTGTCCTCTCCTGCAGCTATTGTACACCCGTACATTTTAAGAACAAAACCAGTTAGTGTGGCGCGGAAGCAGACAATGAAAACTTTCAAAGGCGAGTCTGCATGGGTGATGACTTGTAATGCTCCACATCTAACCAAAGGCACACGTACTGGATAACCAAGGAAGCATCATATGAAGTCAAGTCATGCTGCTTTGTTAACATTATTTTGGTCATGAACATGAACCAATAGATTTCCAAATTATTTTCAAACCAAGGATTCAGTTCAGTAAAACATAATGAACCTTTTGTTTGTCTCTTTAATCATTTGATCAGCCCTACAGACTGATCCGAGTCAAACAAACCAGCAATACTGTAGTGGCATCTCACCCATAAACGCCGTATTTTGTCGTTTTATGGGAACGTGCACAGAGCCTGATGAAGAACTGGCTTCCTGGTACAGCCCTCTGGTGTCTCACCCCCGCATCTCTGTTATCAGCTGCTCAAACAATACATTTCACATTTGGAAAACAATGGGAAGTCAAGTTTAGCCCTAAAATCTGAAGTCTTGGAGCAGCCAGCCAGAGGCTCCAGTGTTTCTGAGGTTGTTCTACTTAAGCAGCTTGATCAGTAGTGGGGCTAGAATGTGCTCAGCGTTGCCTTTTTCATTTATCACATCTGCTTTGTAAGGGATAATACGCCACTCAGTGTTTGTTCCATGACTGTAATGATGATCAGAAGATTTGCCTTGTCAGGTGGTTCTTAGCCCTTCGTCATCCATTACAATCATGGACCGTACGTTATATACACAGACCATCAGCCTGATGTCACAGGTCAATATATCTAGATCCCTGTGTACATGAGATTGCATACTGTATACTGCACACTCATTTATCATTTTGGAGAAAAAAAAAAGTGGTTTATGAAACAAACAGGCATGTTCTTACCCTGTAATAATCTGTGCTGTAGATGTCTCTGGACATGCCAAAGTCTCCTATTTTCACCAGAAGGCCATTCCCCACCAGGCAGTTCCTGGTTGCCAGATCGCGGTGCACAAAGTGTTGAGATGCCAAGTAGATCATGCCAGCTGCGATCTGACTGGCTATGTGAAACATCTGGGACAGACCCAGCTCCCCATTGGTCTGCAGAGGCTGTCCATCCACCAGGATCATGGCGTCCGGCCCGTGGGCTCTGAGGAGACCGAAGAATAGATATGTGAGACAACCCTGACATCAGTCAGTGGAATGGTGGTGCTGGTTTGCATGTTGTTAACTCCAAATTATGTATAATACATATGATTTCTGACCATTTTCAAAAACATACAACCAATTAGATTTCCTTCCTTTGAGCAGAGTGCATTTTAGTATAATATGAAAATGAACCTGAAGACCCTTGACACATGTTAAGATTATCATTTAAAAACCTTTATGGTTTTATGGTGTGTGTGTGTGTGTGTGTGTGTGTGCATGGGTGTGTCTGTCTGTGTGTGTGTGTGCGTGTGTGCATGTGCGTGTGTCTGTGTGAGCATGGTGGTTTGGAGGGAAACTGGTTCTGGCTAAATTAACAGTATGTAAAATTGATGCCAGCACTTTAATGGAACACACAATTACTGAGCTGAAATTAGCATCTAAGGCACAGAGAGACTCACTGAAACACTGCAGTCCCATACATACACACACACACACACACACACACACACACACACACACACACACACACACACACACACACACACACACACACACACATTAAACGGGTAGACTCCACTTCCTGACGGCCGACTAAGTACCAATGTTCTATTCTGCAGGGAAAAGCATCCTGGGAGCAAATAACATCTAATCACAGCAGACATAATGCAGCTCATTAGCTTAGCAATAGCAATTTACAATTTAGGCATTTAGGCATTTAGGCATTTAGCTTGTCTGTGATCCAGAGCAGCTGGCAGTGGCTGAGTAGGTAGGCTGCAGAGTCGGACTCAGCGAGAAAAAAAACCTCTCATGTAGTGAATCCCAAAGTTCCAGCTCATGTGTTGTGAAGTGGCAGGATGCTCATTCATGCATTCCTTATATTTGGGAACGGCTCCGCAAGCATTATTTCAACCTAAAGCATTCACTAGTGGGACACTTGATTACAGAGAGTAATCCATTATATATTACTCTGCAATTAAAGGCATGATTTCAATAACATTTCACTGCTCTTTTAATATTATAGCACATAGATGCCCAGCTGTTCACGTATCAACCAACACATTAAACTCTCTTTCATTACAGGCTTATGTCACTACATGTCATATGGTTATATTTTCAGGACAGGATACGCAAAAATGTTTTAGTTTTTTCCTGTGTGTGTGTTTTTCCACAAATATCTCTTAATGAATAGATCAACCCTGTCTTCGAGAAATTATGTTAATATACAAATTGCCTAATACATTTTGGGGGATTATGTTCACCTCACAGAGATCACGCTACGTGTTCTTCCTGCGTCCCATGAGTGAAGTTTAGGCTCCACAGCACTTAGCTTCAGGTTAGTGACAGCTTTTAGCTTTGGTTAAATATTGAAAAAGTAAATACGTTCTTACTCCTGTCACCATTCACTGTTTCAATATTTAACCAACACTGCCATCTTTCTATAACCAAGCAAATGCTTTGAGTTGACTGAACATAACCATTAAACATCATGCTTTAGTTTCCAGATATTCAAAAAAAAAATTGTTGCATTGTCAATGAATATTGTGCAGACACTGTACGTTATGTATAAAACAATTTCTCATTATGCTCATGAACATACACCTAATCAGGGAAGCTTGTACTCTTTCAAAACATATACTGTTGCAAATAGTAAATAAATAAAAATATAATGTGTCAATATTACCATTTGAAGGAGAAAAAAAGAAAGTGCTGATGTACAGATTTTGTCACTCCTGTTGTTTTTCTTAACATCATTATTTCCGTTTGGGATGAAAATATTTGATTGTTTTATCGCCACTACTCCCATCACGCTTGAATGTAAGGTGGCATTTAAATCTGTTACCTATGAAGTATATTTATAATCCCAATTAAGATAAATAAATAAAAAGGCCATCTAATAATTAATCAAAGTGTTGAGCAGCAGGCTGACTGTGGACAGCTCCTGCTGGTGAAATAAACAGAGCAGATGGAAACACTTCATTTAATTAAACAGCACTGCATCTCTTCATTCAAACACAGATTGAATTGCTCAGCCGTATTTATTCAAAAGGCATTCCAAAGGTTTCCCAAACACAAAAGATGATGAGACTATACGAATCTCCAGCAGCAGGTTGGGCTCAGAAGACAGCGTTTCAACTCAAACAACAAATTGGTGTTGAACTCCACTCCAATGTTACTTTTTATGATAATCTGCTCCTCCCAGGGTTACAGGTTGGAGAGAAATGAATACCTGCAGAAACGTTCTGAATGGAGACGCTTCAAACAGGTCACAGAACACCTGTTAGATTCTGGAGCGCTCTTCAACACCAAAAGAGGGAATATGTTTAGAAGGAATTCTGTTCATTAGTGATGATCAAATGAAGCTTTATGAAGCAATCTCTTTACTTCCTGAGCCATTAGATGGCGCTCTCTGTTCAATAAATTTAAAGCACACTGAGTTGTCGTTTCTTGAGCCGTTTCCTTTAAACCAATAGTGCCATCTAGTGGGCTCAGAAGATACTTCATGAAACTGATGGTTCATGAAGCTTCATGTAGACATTACTACTGTTCATTCCTCCAGCAGAGATCCTCACAACTGGAGCTGTTGTGGAGGCTTTGATGTTGGTTTGTTGTTTCATGTTTCACCATTTGTAGAAAAGGTTAAGCAGCCACTTGGGTTGCAATAACTGTAGTCTATATGCTTGACGTTCCACTTCCGGGATTTCTCTGTTGCCGCCGGAAAATTCACTCATTTAGGCCGGATATCCGTTGCCTTGGGCTTTCTTTGTGTTGGCATTTAAAACTCCGGTGGATTTGTGAGGACTATGGTTAGCTGCTCCTCAGATCTCTGCAGGGTAAATCCAGACAGCTAGCTAGACTATCTGTCCAATCTGAGTTTTCTCTTGCACAACTAAAACTACTTTTAAACATACACATCTTCCACATGTTCCACCCATAGACTGTTAATATTAATGGACAGCACATGGGTGACGTCATCCATTGGTTTGTGGTGATCTGCTATGAGTCGTCGAGTTTGCCGTAACAGGCGCAGCCATCCCAGTTGCAGATGTGATAATTTTAGACGAGAGGGAGGAGTGAGGGAGGAGCCATCAACACTGCTTACACTCTACGTTACGTTACACACTTTCACTGGCAATCACATCATAGCCACGCCCTAAAACACCCCCTGCTTTATCTCCGATTTTAAAATCAAATAATGAAAAGAAAATGAACATCATTCTGTGTTGCAGAAGACTTCAAACTAGCGATTGAGACCATAAACTCATTATGAAAATGTTTACTGAGGTAATAAATCAAGTGAGAAGTGGGTCACTTTCTCATAGACTTCTACAGAAACCGACCTCCTTTTGCAACAGCATGTGTCGCCCCCTGCTGGAATTCAGATAGAATGCAGGTTTAAGGCACTTCCGCATTTGCAGCACTTCGCTGAACCGGATGCTTTGTCCATTAATATGAACAGTCTATGGTTCCACCAAAACAAGTTCCTTCTGAGCCTATTTTGCAGCGGCACCGCTACTTTTCTCCAGTGCTTATCTCCGCCCAAGACAATTGTGATTGGTTTAAAGAAATGCCAATAACGCAAAATGCCACGTTTTCCTCCCATCCGTGAATGCTGTGTGGAGTAGCCAGACTCTCCTTCAGCGCGCTTTGGAGGAGGGTCTGGCAAAGTGAGACTACAGTAACTTCTGTTTTGAAGGCGCTGCTGCAGAGGCATACACATCCTCGATCAAACATGTATCCTCTCCTTGTTTGTTTCATTAGCAAAGATCAATGAACCCAGCACAGTGAAACTTTGAGCTGTTGTCTGTATCCTTTCTGTCTGCCAGGAAGAAGAAACTGGAACATGACTGGATGACCATGACTCTTTTCTAGAGAAACCATGCATTTGATCATTTCAAGTCAATTTCAGGAGATTCTAAAGTTAAGCTTTCATACATATCATATCAATATTTTACATTAATTAATGTAATGGTTCTACATAACCTCCAGTATTTGGAGCAAGTAGGTGGTTAAATACAGAAAACAAATGCAGTACACTATTTCAATGTGTAATCATTTTTTAATCATTAAGCATTTATATCCTCTGCTGCTGAGCTCCTTTATAGGTTGAAACTAAAGGCTGTCAACATGACTTATGGTGACACCGGTTTCTGGCTTCTGGGCCAATTACAGGTGTTGAATGATATAAATTCAATCTTTGAATGTTAGGTATCTACAACTTTACTGACTTGCAGATGTTGAGATCTAAACCTCACCCCCCTACAGTAGTACCCAGGAAGACTTTAGAATATGCATGCATCTCAACATTTGTAGTATCAAGTGACAATGTAAATGGTGTCTCTGGTAGTGAGAATTATCAGCTGAATGTGCAGCTCCCCTCAGCAGCTGGTTCCAGTGAGAAAGATACACTCTCTGTACTCTACCTGCTCAGCAGCAGCAGACAGAGAGTCAGAGACTAGCTGGTGAACATAGAGGAGTATTCAGCAGCTACAGAGACAGATGTTTCCCTCAGGAGACTAAAAACAGCTGAAAGTGAGAGAATATTGGACTGACATTCATCAGGTGGACAGACACAACCATGACAAATGAATAATTATGTTGCTCTGTAACTGCTGCATAGTTCAACATATCAACGTATAAGCTGATGATATGTCAGTGTTGTTTCTGCTGCCCCGAGGGGACAAAATAAATCATTCCCTCAGTGTTGCACACCTTATAAAAATGACTCTTTTAAATGATCACAATTTCAATTATAAGGACAAGTACATATTTGAAAGCTAAGAGTCGTACCAAAACATTATTATGTCTTTGCCAATCAGCAGCTCGACCAGAGAGCAACTAATGATCTAGTCATAGATTCTTTGTGCAAAGTTGACATTCTTAGCTTGAGGGGGTTAAGCTTATGGAGTGTCCTAGGAGTTCATCCTCTGGTGAGCATGAATGTGCTCAATGAATCTACCCATTAGATTTTGATATGTGTAAGAGAAACGTTTGACCAAACAGTGAGGGGGAAAAAAAAAAAATATCAATACATATCCACAGCAGATCTGGTGAGCATTTATTAGGAAACGTTGTAATGGACCAAAGTGTTGGTGAAGGGGAACCAATAAGATATATCTGCAAGCTTCTATTTTCTTTGTCTCCGCCATCAATCCCCATGTTTCTGCTACAGCACTTCTACATTATTTTAACTCTTCTATACAATTTTACATACTGCTGTGGGTGGAACAGTTCCCAGTGTTAGTGTGCCACTCTGCCAGACAGACTCATTCATCCATCACTGTGGGGCACATGACATAGCTCTAACAAGGCTCTCACTCTGACTGTGGTGACTGAACCTGGCATTTATTTTAAAACTTTAAAACAGCCTGGCAGGAGTCTGCGGGGGTTTCACCTTTAAAGAAGGAAAGTGAGGACATAAAGGAAGAAGGAAGACTACTTAACAAGCAGGTGGTTGTAGTCAGGTGACAAAGTCCAACCTGCAGTAGTTCACTGAGACAGGCCCATCCATCACTCAGTGTCTACCACACTGACACACACACACACACACACACACACACACACACACACACACACACACACACACACACACACACACACACACACACAGACACACACACACACAGTGTAGGGAAGCTATTTTAAAGCTCTGCAAGCTACCAATGACTTCACACTGGTGGAAGTTCAAACTACTTCTTAAAAAATCATCAAAATGATCAAATCAATGTACATGTACAGAAGCCCTGAGAGGCAAGCAAGACATTTTTGTAGGCTAATTTTTTTTTTCATGTGTGAAAAGAAGCGACTTTTTGTGGTAATACTCCTTTTGGCCACAAAAGGCTGAAGTGCTCCACTACCCCATGTTCTGTTCTAAAAAGGACGGAAAGCATTCATGTTTTCTTCCAGCTGAGTTTTAATTTCTCCATGCTCTCTGAACAAGGTGTGTTAGCAGGTTATGTAACATTACTGTCATGTCTTTCTTTTGGCTAGAAACGTATTTTAATCAGCGCTGATCTGTCATTACCTTGTGTTTAGAGTGCATGAAAACATTTAAATTTAAAACATAGCAAAGTCAACAAATGTCATGGAGAGTCCAGTCACAAAGGTAAGTCAGGTGACCGGTGAGTTGGACACAGCAAGGAACAAATCATCGATACATAAAGGAAGTGACAGCTGAATAAAGCTCTGCCATCAGACTGCATTTGAAAACTATCCAAACGCTAACATTAAGTGTGAGAGTTAATTTTGATAGTGTACTCAAATGAACTGTCACCAACAAGTCACTGGAAGGTAGCAAAATGGAAAATGAAAATTTGAAAATGACAACGCCAATGGTATGAATTGGGAAAATGGTTGTCAGTTGTGAAAGTTGTGACAGTGTAAAACCATCAGGAAACCACTTTAAAATAGTATCCTATGTGTTGCATGAAGTGTGAAAAATGACTAAATAATACAATTTGTGTATTGTATCTCCTTCACAAGACTAAACACTCATAACAATATAATAATAATAATAATAATAATAAGAATATTTACATAATATTTACATAATACTTTGGACAAACTTTTGTTACCACAATGGAGTTGTGTAGGGACAAAGGAAATACTTACCTGCTTTGGATGGTTTCATGGCTTTGGCTCCCATTTGTAACTCTACTCCCAGAGTCCAAGCCTCTGTGAATAAATGTGGTGGCTCACCTGCGTGTTCGTCTGCTAAACTCACCTGAGAAACTTGTTGAGATCTCCGTGCTTCATGTACTCAAAGACCATGATCAGAGGGTCTCCGTCCACACACACACCGTAGAACTTGACTATGTGCTCGTGCTGCAGGTTGGTCAGCAACTCAGCCTCGCGCTGGAAATCCTTCCTGGCTGCAAGAGTGGGGTCCTTCAGAGTCTGAGGAGAGACAATAAGACAGAGAGAGACAGACAGACAGAGAGAAAGAGAGAGAGAGAGAGAGAGAGAGAGAGAGAGAGAGAGAGAGAGAGAGAGAACACACAAACAATGCTGTATTTGTTTCTATGTTTCTATGATTTGATAACATCTCTTTTTAAAAACAAAAGGCCAATAAAGATTATTTGAATGAAATGTAATTTATCTGATTTCCAGACTCAAGATCTCTCGCGCTCTCTCCTTTTTTTTTCATAAGAATCTTTTAAATCATCTCCAGCTGTTTATCAATCCAGCTGTGACCACACCTTGACCTAACTGAAGAGCAGTCAAACATGTGGCACCTCAAACTGTGCTCACAGTACACACAGCCTCCTTTCTGAATGAGTGCACATGCTCATCATCACTTTCTTTATGTGTGTTCGCCTCCAGCCAAATCACAACAAGTACAATGTCATTACCATGACGACAAGTTGACATTGTCAGTCACTGACTTAATATAGTATGCCATATGTACCTGCACCGAGATGGCGACTGGCTACGTGCTGCCTCTGTTGTATATTGTGTGTAATGTTTCTTTTGTTGTTGTCTGGGGGCGGACTGCTGCCTTGTTTTCCTTGATCCACTGATATTCTTACCCTCCATTTGTTTTTCTCTTCATTAGCCCTCTCTGGTCCTCTCCATGAACACTACAATGTGCTCTACTTTCTTTCAAGAGAAAGGTTCTCAGGGGCCAGAGCAGAGTCAAACAACCCATTCAGACAGGAAAGACAACATATTCTTCAGTAAATGACAATAATGAGTTGAAACACTTTGATTATTGTTAATAGTTCTAATAGCGGTACTGCTGCCATGGTTCCCTTCTCATTAATCTCCCTCATCTGTCTTCTCTTTCCTTCTCAGAGCCTTGTTAATGCTCACAACTCTTCTGCTGATATAATTTGCAGAATGTATGTGCCACTTTAACCTTTGAATAGTTGATTATAAAAGAGACTTCATATTTAATAGATCTGATGCAGATATATCCCATTCAACATCACATGTTGGGAAGTGTTAACAGAGGATCTCTGTCATTAGCCAGACTCTAAACAGTGACTTAAAATGCTTTATTTAGAAATTTCAGAAATAAACGTGGCTAAATAACCTTTTGAACCCTTGGCAGCATCCCTTTATTTACAGACGCAGGATTTTTTCCCTGTGAGGCCACACAAATACCTGGATGTGGACAGATATGGGCCTCAGTTCTCCTAATGTATTACTATGGTGAGACCAACAAAAAAGGACAGTTTCATGTATTGTATCACTCCTGTTTTATCTTTCTCATGCTATGAATCTATTTTGTCAGGTTCCCACCATCATGCTTTGGGAGCAATGAACAGAGTAAATGTTACCATTTTCAGCCTATATTTCTTAACATTTGGGTGAACGTGTACCATGAAAAGTCATGTTGCATTAGCTCATAGCAGTTCCTGTTTGCACTGTAACCATGGATACAGACATCAATGACTGACTACCTTGATTCCGAAGTCTAAACATAAAGATGAGGCTGTATTTGAAGTTACATATCTATGATTTCTTTCCTCAGTAAACATAAGAGATATGGCGGAAAAGTGGAACTGATTCCAGCAGGATGTGGATCTCAACAAATATGTGTAAAATTGGGTTCAAATTAATTAGTCGTAGTAAATTTTGAAATGAGGAATATTATATGTGCCTGGGAAGAATGATTTAGAAAAAGTAGCATTAGTTGAAGTATGTCTCTCCCACACTCACTGTTACATTTGTGTTCTCGCTATCATTTTGTTCAACACGTAATTATCCTGTCATCCATATTTTCATGATCACAAACAAACTTCCAAAATGTATCTCTATTAATTAGGGAAAGTGAATCAAATGGGGAATATAAAATGTGTGCTGCAGGTAGACTACACATCTGTTTACTTGACTTTAGAAGTCAGAGCATTTAAAATATGTCAGCACAGACTTATGCAGGAATGTAAAGTAAATGTGTGTATGAACTAATGTTGTACCTGTGTGCATCTTGTGTGTGTGGATCTGGGCTGGTATCCAGTGAAATGTTTAAATTTTTTCTCACAATTCTTACTTGGGTCATTTCCTATATTGAGAACAGAGCCCCCCGTTTTCAAATGGACCAGAGTTTGTTTGTTTGGTCTGCACCAGAGTTCCAATGAGCTTTCAATGAGACTCAGGTGTGAAAGCAGTCTGAAGTCTGGAGCTGCTCCGTAGACAATGAATGGGAGACTGATACTGTACTGTTCTCAGTTGTGAAACAGATGTACCCACATACATACATTCATTGCTATGGTAATGCAACTTCAATAAAGGCATTCCTGAAGTCTACACACCATGCTAACTGCTTTCCCATAATGCTGTTGCATGTAACTGGCACTAATTACTGATTGAATTAGAGATGGGACTGGACTGCCCTTCATTGGTCTTTCAAAAGGAAATAACCTGTGGCACAATCATTGTAAATACTAATTGACCTGTCATGCATCAGCATACTGAGGAAATAATTTGCATAAAACATTAATGATCAATAATTAATGAAAAGATGACTTCCTGAACCTTCTTGTCAAACCAATACAGGCACACACTAGAATTTTTCAAATGAAAATGAAATGTTGTGGGCTGATTCATTTAGATTCTCTATGATATGATGCTCCTTAAAGACTAATCCAGGTTGTAAGCAGAAGGAAGCAGGCTGCGATTACTGTGGTGGCAACTCATTTGGTTAATATGCACAATAACATTCTGACTTCTGAAGTGCTTGTGCACAGTTTCTGCCAAGAAATATGTCCAGGTGATGCTGTTAAACCTCCTACACGTTAGGACATACTGTTGCCAAAATGCTTGATTTGTAGATGCACGACCAAAATCATTGAGATGTAGAACATCCAAAAACGTAGTACTAGTACTGTAGGTACTGTACTATAAAACTACTGTGTGTGTGTGTGTGTGTGTGTGTGTGTGTGTGTGTGTGTGTGTGTGTGTGTGTGTGTCTCAGATAGGGCTGGTTGTACGGATGGCAACCTATAGAATCATGTTGCAAAGGCCAATCAATCGTGCAGGATTAAAAAGGCTGCAGCTGTAATCCCTCTATATCCTCACTGAGACACCTGAATGCTGCAATGTGTCGGCCATGTTTCCATTAATAATGGCTGCTGTACAACAGATTCTTTTTCTTCAACATATAGCATTTAGCAGTTATTAATCTAATCCACGCCATATTAGCTATATTTTAGCTTAACTGAGTGTTAACGTCATAAACTGGACTGATGGTTTTCAATTCCTGTTATTTCCTTTCATATATATTTTACATTTGCAGAACAAATGTTTCACACTTTCTCACAAGCTCTGTGTGTGAGTATGCACCTGCACACTCCACACTTTCACATCAAATACGATCGATGATTTCAAACTTCAGTTGTATGTAAGGCTGTGAATTTAGAGGCCAAGTGCTGAACATTGGATACCATTATACTTTGTTGAATAAATAGCAAGATGTCCATCAAAGGATGTGCAGTATACAAATGCTTAGTCTTCAAACAGTTCTCAAGCCCTCATGTGAGATAATAGACCAACAGTTAGTATGGGAGAGCAAGGAAACTAAGTATACTCTTAAAGAGGCCTTCCTGCAATTTAGTATTATAAAATACTGAAAAATTGTAAAATAGTCCTGACCAGGCATTCCGGAACAACCAGCAGAGCCCTGTCTGAAGATCTGAGGCTAAAACAGGGCTGATGTGATCATGTCAGGCAGCTGCGTTTTGTACCAGCTGAAGGCACGAGATGGCTTTTTGCTCAACCCTGAATACAATAGTTTACAGTAAAATAAAAGCACGATGGCCTTCTCAAGATCAGGCTGAGGGAGGAAAGACCTGATCTTTGAGATGCTCCTTAATTGAGAGAAACATGACTTTTGTAATTTGTATTTCAAAAGAAAGGTCATTGTTAAATATCACACCCAGGTTTATGGCTGCAGGTTTGACATTTGAAAACAAGAGTCCAAGATGATTCTGTAAAAAAGAGATGGATTATTTGCAGTTATTTGTTTTTGTTTAACTGGAGAAGGGTTTGGGACATCCAGCATTTTATATCTTACAGATATATTTGTAAGATATAATTAAGTAATTTTTTATTAAAATTGCCATCTTCACCAGTTTTAATGGGAAATAAATGTATGTGTCATCTGCATAACAATGGTACTGGATTTTTGTTTGTGTATATGGATGTATTTATGTATTTGTGTGATACGTCCCAGTGGTAGCATGTATATACAGAATGACAAGGGGGCAAATGATGAAGCCTTGGGGAACACCAAAGGTCAAAGGGGCCACTGAGAAGGAGAATTTGCCCATCGCTACTGAGAAAGACCTGTCTTATAAGTGAGATTTTAACCATTTAATGAAGTATACCTGATGCCGAACCAGTTCTCAAGGAGATCCAATAGATCCACATTGTCAAATGCAGAGCTTAATCTAGAATTAATTGAATTTGAACAATCACCAGCATCAGCTGTAAGTAAAAGGTTGTTTGTCACTTTGATTAGAGAAGATTTAGTGCTATAATGTGCAGAGAAACCTGATTGATTTCTTTCAAGTATTAATAAAAAAATTCAACTCTAAGTAAACATTCTTCTCTAAAACTTTTGATAGAAATGGTGATTTAGAATTTTCTTTTTTTTTAAATCAGTATGGTCGAGGCTTGGTTTCTAAAGAAGTGCGTACTACTGCATGATAAAGGCAGGAGGGAACACAGTCAGTGGACTGAGAGCTACTTAAAATCAGTAAAATAGTGGGACAAACACTGTTAAAAACTGTGTTGAGAAATCTTGCAGGAATAAAATCTAAAGGACTTGATGAAGGCTTTAATGTGGCCATTATGTCCTTTAAAGTGCAGAGTGAAAGGTGCTGAACGTTATTCACCAAGGCAGATGGGTTTCAGTGTGGAGAAGCAGGGTCACTGGTGGTGGCATGATCAATCTGGAGGTATTATCATGTATTATCATTTACTTTGATTGTGAAGAAGGATAGAAATTGCTCAAAGATCATCAGATTGGCTTCAGTCTGTTGTCTAGGAGAAGGGTTATGGCTAATGGATTCAATGGTTTTAAAAATAATTCTGGGGTCATTACGGTTTGTTGAAATATAAGTGAAATAGGAGGACCTGGTTTGTTTTACAGTTTTCAGATAGGTAGATATTAGTTATCTCAAAATTCTCTTTTTCACTCAGCTTGTCTGCATTTTCCCTTTATCTCTTGGGTGTTGTTATTTAGCCAAGACATGCTGTGAGTTGATTTGATTTTCCAGATTTTCACAAGTGCTATGGAGTCAAGTGTGGTTTTAGAAGTATAAATGCAGTTTGTTAGTTCTTCTGTAGACATACAGACAGTACACCACAGAGGTGGACCTCAGTCTGCTCTTGTTTAGTGTCATCAGAGAAAATTTGTTTGTTCACTCATGTAGAATGAAATGAACTGAGCATCCTTCTGTCGTGGTGCATCTGGACATTAGCCAAACATCTGTAGAACTGTGACAGCTGCTGCTGGCCACTTCAGAGAGTATCATCACATTACAGTTCAATAAGCTCCAACTGCCCTCCTCCTCTACTTCCTTCACAATAACCGAGAAGTAAAAAAGTGAGGTCCAACCACTCATGGTTGCTCAGCTGTGAACGTTTTCTTTCAAAAAGAGGTCAATTTCAGATCTCAGAGAATAGAACCACTCCAGAACTGTCCCCCGACTAAGCAAGCACACATCTTAGTGGTAGATTACATCCCTGTGTTGTGCATCAATTTCTCAAAGGAAAGCCCGAAACTCCTGCTGATTTGGCGCTCTTTATTAGATGAGGTGAATAGTTTTCTGTACTCATCATATGGAACAGCTCGGTGGCTCTAGAGTGATGTAACCCCGACTGACTGATAGGAAACACAGACTGGACTCACATGACTCAGACGTAAACGTATATCTGTGAGCACACGTGTTCCATCAGCTAGATGCATGTGCACCAGGCATAATTTGCCACTTCCTGGGGGCTTTCATTTGACATAGCGGCCAAACTGTGGAATTACAACTTCCATGTCCATCACTTCAGGCCCAAAAGACTTTTTCCATTTTGGATTTTTTTGAGCATCACAACTCTTGCGAAATGACCCGTCATACTATCAGAATTGTATACAATTAAATCATTTAAGTTAGCAGAGCGCTAAACAAGAAGTAACTGGCTTGGCCAAAGTTAAACTTTCACCTTCATGCGCCACTGAGCAACTCTCAGAGGAATGAACGGGGCTCCACCTCCAACAATGCACCCAGGTTTTATAATCCATCCATGATTTCCACACATTGTTTTCTCTGCTCCTCAGAAAGGCAGATGCTGTGTTTATACACACACACACACACACACACACACACACACACACACACACACACACACACACACACACACACACACACACTATCTCTTACCTTTACAGCTACCAGCATCTTGTCCTTGGTCGGGCTCAGGTTGTAACATTCAGCCAGGAAGACCTTGCCGAAGGCTCCTTCTCCGAGCTCCCTCTTCAGAATAATGTCCCTCCGTTTAATATGCTGAACATCTGAGAGGAACAGAGTTACAGGGCCTGAGTTGACATCCATTGCAATCAGTTTTTATGCTACCACACAGCCACTGAAAAAGTGGCCTAAATCCTTCTTCTACTTGTTCTTTAGGATGATGCTCAGTTCAACCACATTACAAACCCACCACATTACGAGAACACATTTCACCAAAGAAACAGCCTGTGAATTGAATTTTATAAATGTCATTTTCTTTCTATGTTTAATTTCCACCACTAAATTCACCTGAAATGTATCGAGGTGGAAGCTGAACCTCAGAGACACGTATCTCAAATCAAATAGAGTTGACTGCTGACTGTTTCAATCTAAGCACCATCAAGAGACAATCATCTTTTCAGGACAAACCAGCACATTCTCTTTAAACCTACATTAGATACTCAAATGTTTTCCATCTGTCAGAATGTATTGACACCTCTCACTGATTTGTTTATCAGAAGGGCTTCAGAAAATAATCTGACAGTGAAGCTAGAATATTTAGCTTACGTCTAAGGTTTTCCCTTTAGGGTTTCACTTACTGTGATGTTAATAATGAGTCACTGATTCTATAATATATCTCATACGTAGATCACCAAAATCACTCTGTATGATGTTTATCAAATACAAGACAAAAAATTTAGAAATCAAAACTAGGGAACAGTCACCATTTATAACTGGATCAATGATCTGGGGAAAAGACAAGTGTGAAAAATGATTCTATATGCCTCTGTATGAACAGTTGTCAGACTCGAAATTGGCTGCTGAGTGAAATCAGAAAAAAAGCCTTCAGTAGTCCAGAGAGGCCCAAACTGATGTTAATATTTCATAATGAGGTTAGACCTATGCTTTGGGTGACACGGCCCCATATAAGAACATTAAAAAATGCATTAATTAGTCTGGGTCTCAAGATGAACAACAAAGTGTATTCAGCTCAGGTCCCTGCAGGACACCAGCAGCAGCATGTCTGATGAGTCTGGGGCCCGGAGGGACGGCTCATTTGGGCCATTTGTCACTTTTTGTACAACAAATTGTAAAGATGTGAACCAGTTTGTCCTTGTTGCATTTGGAGTAAGATCATTTAAATGATCCTGCAGGATGGATGGAGGACAGGGTTAATTACTGTACTTTCCTGCATGGCTTATGTAATGAATTAATTGCCTTGCCCTCAGAGGAGCTGTCACCCCCAGCATTCAGGCTTCACAGCCTTCAGAACCTTATATGAATAATTGCTGATGAAGAAGTGGGGCCGTGAATGCATAATGTTGTACTATTTATCCTCAGTGTTACTTTGCTGCATGTCTTAAGACTAAAACTTTAATGCTTGGTTTTCAAATACACTTTCATTGATGGGTGGTGACTATTGGTCTTTAGAGAGCCTGTCAGTGGTTGACTGTTCCTCAACCCCCACAGACCAACCCAGTCTCACGGCAGTTCGTGAAATGATCATGTTATTTAATCTCTTGATTAGTGTACATGGACACGTTCATCTTGTTTATTTTGTGGTGGTCAGCACATATTTTAAACTAATGTATTTCAATGGGAAGCAGCTTTCGTGATCACAGCACGACTACGGTAGTGAGTAGTATGAAATGCCGAAAATCCGCGCAGGGAGGTTGGTTGGGGTGGTGGATGGGTCAAACAACACAGGACTTTCACGCCGGAGACCGGGGATCGTGTCCCGTGTGACGTTAACGTTGCATCCCGGAGACCGGGGATTGTGTCCCGCGTATGATGTTAACTTTCCCACGTTGTTCTTTTCCTAAACTCAACCGTCCCGTTGTTGTCCCGCGTCCCCCAGAGACCTCGGATCGTGTCGCGGCATGTGACGTTAACTTTCCCCGTTCTTCTTTTCCTAAACCCAACCTCCGTATAGATGCTTCCCATTACGTGCTGACCACCACAAAATAAACAAGATGAACGTGTCCGTGTACACGAACCAATAGATTGATTTCGTTCACTAATTCACAGTTGTTTGGTGTTCAGCTCATTGAGGACTTGATCACACAGTTGTAGATGTAACTGTGTAGGTGGGATTATCTTATTAGCATAGTATGCTAGCTACATCTATGAAACATTTCTGGAAAAAAACAAAACAGAAATGGAGATCAGGTTTTACGTCAGTCGGCTTTATGCCACTGTGTATCACATGTTCAGCAGATAAAATTATCAACGCCCCAAAATATCCATTAGGAAATATGCCAAATAAATAAATGCATTAATAGCATAACATAATGTAAGCCTAACTTTTTACCTTACTACTCTGACCCTGAAAACCAGAAATAACAAATAGAATGTCCACCTTGTAGCTAGACGGACAAAATACCAAATCCAAACAGCAAACACAATTCAGTAAGTTATACTAAATGTTAAGCCGCCAACATATGACGTGCGATTTGCTCTCTGAGCACCGCTAGGTAGAGCGCAGAGCACAGCGCAGAGCAACGCGCAGCGAAGGTAAATGTCATCAAGGGTCGCAAGGAAGCTATTTCCTGTTGCTAGGTAACAACATGCTGTTATCTCATTGGTTGCGCTTTCGAAAGGTCAGCCGTAACTACGCAGCTTAAAGCGGCAAATCCGAGCAACGCCAGGGGTAGTGACGCGCATAGTTGGGCGGCACCGCTCCCCCCACAGGAAATCAATGGAATGGCCGGCAAAGCGGTTTTGCCACCTATCATGTGTAGCTTTATGTTATGAATGATATTAAAGTGTCCCAGCAGTCAACACTGTCCTGTTGTCTTGATTTCTTCTTCACAGAAAGGAGGATTGACGAGTTTGATTCTGTATGTGGTGGACTGTGTCTCCGTGTCCGTTCTGTGAGACAGACTGAGCTCAGCCCGTCCCAGCCTGCAGGGAACTGAGCCGCAAACTGCTTAAAGATTCAGCGCTGTGACATGGAACTTTTAACTGTCTGCCAAAGTCTTGGGGGGGGGGGGGGGGGGCACACAAACAAGGAGGTAAATGTACAGGTGCAGCAGCAAAGACACAAAAAGGACCCACTTTCACCGTACACTCACACACACATACACACACACACACACACACACACACACACACACACACACACACACACACACACACACACACACACACACACACACACACACACACACACACACACACACACACACACACACACACACACACACACACACAAGGTTAGCTGAATGAGTTGACCGTTCCGCCACTGGGTTGCAATTAGCCAGCCTGTAATGAGCTGTGGGACTCCCATCATGCACTCTGCTATAGGAAGGAGAGGACAGCAGAGCAAACTGAACATTTCCATCATTTCAACCTTTACTTGAAGTGGTGTCTTTAGTGCATTATAAGCACATTGTGATTGAATGGGAATTATATTAAATACATGATAATAGATGAAACAGAATGTGTAAGAGCACAGCTTTATAGTTAATGGCCTGAAACTATTGTATGTGAATGTGAATGCTTTGTTGATTTTAATGTGAAGCTTTCTTCAATATTGTGCTAACTAAAGGTCTATCTGAAATCCACATTTGTTGGCATTACAAAACCAGAAAATATGACGCTGATGTGTTAAAAAGTTACAGCAGCATGAAGACGAAGAATTTTGAGCATAACGAGGATGGTGCAGGACTTTATTTAAATATGGAAATATACCATTGCTGGGTCACAGCAGCACGATTGTTCCAGCTCCAGCATATGTTATGACGTATTCTGGTGTAATGCTTCTGTACAGTTTACAAAGTATGTACGTAATACACTTCATTGGAATTGAAAGCACCATCATTACCAGGAATTCTCCACCTGTGACTGTCTAAACCATCTTTTTGTGTCAAGTTACAGCCATGATGTCGGAGGTTTGACCCCACCAGTCTCCCAAGGAATCCTGTGCATATTGTAGGATTTCTGCAGTGCACGATTTACAATCAGTGTGCACTGGTGAAGAAAGTAAGGTTTGGACGTAAAGATGGTGGGTGGATTCGCTGCAACTTTAGCTCTCAAGCTAAAGAGTAACAACATTGTTTCATTGTGTTTAACTGACTGAGTGAACTCAGTAAGGAGAGATGCGTAAATTGTAAAATAAATGAATTGTAAAAAAACAACTGTAAATTATAGACAAAAGATTTTCAACAATATAGCATATTAGACTAAAAGTATGAAATTGTATTGCCTCATGAATACAATATCATATAACCATGTGAGAAATATGAAACCAACAAGCAGAATAACGCAATATGTGTGTGTGTGTGTGTGTGTGTGTGTGTGTGCGTTGGTGTGTGTCGGTGTGTGTACTAGTGAGTTGGGCATGAGCTCACATTTTGAAGATAATGGTGGGTTTATGATCACACACACATGAGAGAAAGCAACACAGTAAACACACACACACACACACACACACACACACACACACACACACACACACACACACACACACACACACACACCAGTGGACATACAGTATATAGCTGGTGATAATCACACAAGGTGACTCTTGTGATGGACCAGCATTGCCATTGGCAACAACATCACTACTGTGTGTGTGTGTGTGTGTGTGTGTGTGTGTGTGTGTGTGTGTGTGTGTGTGTGTGTGTGTGTGTGTGTGAGTGCTGTCTCCCAGGGGATTTGTTGAGATTCATGTGGCTGTAAAGGCAAACAGTGATTTGCTCCGCTGCTGTGGCAGAGTACTATCTATGTTCAATAGAGACAGAGGGTGGAGAGACTACTGGAATAACAGAGAGAGAGAGAGAGAGAGAGAGAGCTCTGCCATCAAGCTTTTTTTAAGAATCTGTTTTTAGTTTTTTTCTTGCCTTTATTAGAGCAGCTGAAGAATCAGAGTAAAGGTTGAAGAGACTCAAAGCCGGGCCACTGCTAAGGACTGAGCCTACATGGGACACACACTCGGGGCTTTTACAGAACTACTATGGCTAAGACTCATGTTGTTGAATGTTAACAACAACATAATCATTATATATATGTTGCAATGACAAGGTGCTCATATTTTGCTGTAGATGCCCTTCATGTACATGCAAACAAGATGTCTTGTATGGTATGGAGGGGGGGAGAGTGTCCAACTCACTGCATTGAGTTGGACACAAACACAACACCCTCCGGTTAATTCTCTGTTAGCAAATTATCTCCATGGTAGTTCCAACGTTTCAGAGACGGTAGGTTTAACATGGTTTCACATTTGAAATCACACTAATGTCACATAAGTAATATCTTCAGTTTGCAGTTGGTCCAATCTGTTTGCACCACAACTAAATCGCACCAGAGATTGGTTGGAAGCGGAGCAAGACCCACCTTTACTGTTATCTTTACTGTGCTGAAGTAGAAGGAAGGTACATCCTATTCAAACAAAGAGGCTGGCTGTTTTACTTGTCCTGTGGTGGACGGTCTCTGTGTCATCTTGTAAACAAGATTTTGAGGGATAGTGACATTAACTATGGCTAAAAATCTGTACCAATGCTGTACCAATCTACATCTTAAAAAAAACTGGGCATTACTGTATTAAAAAAAAAAACAGTGAAAACTGTAAATGATCCATAAGCATTCTACATATTACCAGTGTGCACAGTGTGTGGGTCCATGTAGATGTCTGTACTTACAGGTGGCAGGTTTGTTACAGTTGTGTCCGTGTCTGAAGTACTGTGGGTTCTCTATGACGGGGATCCTGGTCATCCCAATCACCACGGCATCTGGCCCGCCATCCAGCGTACAAGGGCTGATAATCCCATGGTTGACATGATGAAGGGGGCTGGCAGAGTCTTCCTCCCCGCTAATCACTGCTACTGGTCCTAAAAAGACAGAGCAACAGACTGAAGACCTGTCGGTGAAACAAGAGCCCAAACTAGAGGAAACTATCTAACTAGCTTAATATTTATAATTCTGAAACAGTTTCTTCAAATAAACCCTTGTTTGTATTTGAAGAAGAGGGATGGAAGGGCCATGAAGAGAAGGAATGGGATGGGTAGGGAAGAAGAATCTTAGTTTGTGAATGACAGTCAATCAGTTGCAATACTATCAGTCAGCAAACATCAGTGCATCATGCTTTCTCTGATGCAGTCAGTGAGTCTGCAAGGCAGCTCTTCCATCAATCAGCCAGTCAACTAGTCCGGATCATATTTGGATCCCACTAGATGTTTGTATCATTATAAGATTTGAATCAGAATGCAAAAACAGATGAGAAATCATCTATAGAGATCTAAAATGTTCCATTTTACATATCAAAGCAAAGAAGTAGACCCTCCATGACAGTCAGTAGATTAATCCCCAAATGCAGGAGATGACTCCATGATGTAAAGACTTAAAGACCAACAACTGGCCCTAGATCCAATGATGAACAGCTCTCGTGTCCCAGGCCTCATCCCAACTGCATTTCCTGTCCAACGAAGTCTACAAAGTCATGTCTTTATGCCATCTAGATATTCTGGAAAAAAACATCATTGATGAACTCCAAACTGATATTCTGCAGACGACCCTTGTCAGAGAGTCAGTTCATGTCACAGCCGACATTAGATGTGATTAGACTCAAGTGAGTGTGCTACCGCGATTTTTTGTCAGTGTTCATTTCACACCACTGAGCACAGCGGACAAGGCTTTGTTCAGTTGTGTTGATTTTAACAGAGATGGGGGTCAGAGGAGGGGTTAAAGAAAGTTTGAAAAAGCTAAAAAAGTATGGCGTACAGGCAGAAAAAGGTTCAGTGGGGCAGAGGACAGGGATTAGAGATACAGGAGGCTTCCTTAATAGAAAAAAGGACAATGATTATTGTTATCTTGTCAATAAGAAGGATGGCTGAAACGATGAATATCAGAATGGAGAGCGCTTTAACGTCACCTCAGTGGTTTGAGCTGCACCACACACACACACACACACACACACACACACACACACACACACACACACACACACACACAATTAACATCTGTGCTCATTTTTTACCTCAATAAACAGAAGACCATTGCCAGCCAATTGTTTTTGACCAAGAAATAGTCAAATGAATGTATCTAGTGTCCTGATTGGCTCAGTGGTAGAGCTGGCACACATATACTGAGAGGTTTATGCCTCGATGCAGAGGTCCATGGTTCGAATCCGACCCGTGACAATTTCATGCATGTCTTCTTGCTCTCCTTTCTCACCTAGCTGTTCTGTCAAAAATGAAAGGACAATTCTGGCGTAAAAAGAACCTAGGGGTTATTAACAGATGTGTACCCACTCTGTCGTTCTCTGGGACATGTTTTCATGCCAATCGAATGAGTTTGGAGCTTGAAAGACGCTAACGCGGACCGCTGATCAGCTTACAATGCTAGTATTCGGGGCACAGGGAACGTAAAAACAAATGGCTATTTATACCACTAAAAAGGCTCAAAATATCACCAAACTTCAACGGTAGCATAATGAGGGTCCCTAAATGTTAACCGAAGCATTGAGAACTTTGTAAGTGTACAGACAGTTTATTGAACAAAGAGCTCCGTGAAAGGGCTACGAGAGAGAGAGAGCTACCGGTAGTCAATGCCGCAACACAGCCTCGTACTTCAGGAAACTGGTGGTGTACCTGCGGACATTGTGAAGCTATGGCCACCGAACAGGAGTATCTGTGTTGCAAGGAGTGGGACCTGTTGCGTTGCGATGCCCAAGAGACGCAGTGTTTTGTGCAGTCTGAAGATTTCCCCTGTCTGATAAACAGGGCTGTACTTGAAACCTTTTCGGTGACCCAGACCGGAGGGACCAGATGGACAGTTATCCACTGAGTAAGTACACTGGACAAGTTATGCAGAGTGCGATTATTTCAGATATATTGAGCAAATTGCTTTTGATTTTAGTTTGCATCGCCAGCTGTAAGTCATGACTGGTTTCCAAGACGACGGCAGCATGTAAACATGAACACGAGTGTCTTTATAATCTATCTTTTCAATAAACTGTCTGTACACCTACAAAGTTCTCAATGTTTCGGTTAACATTTAGGGACCCTCATTATGCTACCGTTGAAGTTTGGTGATATTTTGAGCCGTTTTAGTGGTATAAATAGCGAATTGTTTTTACGTTCCCTGTGCCCCAAATACTAGCGTTGTAAGCTAACCAGTGGTCTGTGCTAGCGTCTTTCAAGCTCCAAACTCATTCGATTAGCATGAAAACATGTCCCAGAGAACGACAGAGTGGGTACACATCTGTTAATAACCCCTAGGTTAGTGTTGCGCCGGAATTGTCATTGTCATTGTCATTGAAGAATGTATCTACACTTCTACACTTGTAGAATATGTGTAGAACATATGTTTACAATACAAGCGTTACAAACATGGCTCGGCCAGGAGCTCAGCAGAAAACCAACAGGAAATGGGTTGCCGATACTGAAGGATAAAAACAGACCCGAACATTTAACACAGTCAGAATTAGTCATTGGTGTTATATTAACCATCAATAATTGATTTATTGTTCATGAGGCTCTTACTTTATTTAATGGTCAGTATAGATTATTAGAGGTTAATGTGATTGATTTGGAAATCTACTCACACATAAAGAGCATCTCTGACTGTAATGCCAAAGTAATACATAGACCTTGAGCTAACCTGTTCTCCATGTTTTCTGTTCACCTGTTCTGCTCTGCATGTTTATTAATCCTTCTTATTGAGATGTATATATATCGCCCATTCAATGTCCTCTCCGGCTGTTATCGGTTCTGGGGTTCTGCTGCAGCACTTGAATTGTCCCCATGGGAATCCTAACCATGGTATCATTATTGGACTGTGTAGACTGTGTGCTGTATATTACAGGGAGTCCAACACACCAGCTGAGAGCCACTGATGTGGACTTGTCAGTATTCTCTGCTGGAAGCGAACACATTAGCCTGCAGTTAATACGACTGACACAGCCAACCTTCACAGCTGACAGAAAACAAGGAGGCATTTGGGATGTGTGTGTGTGTGGGGGGGGCATGATGAGAGAGAGAGACATCAACCTATGAAAGCATGGATAAAAGGATGACGAAGGGACTGAAAGGAGGGAAGGTGACAGAATGATCTCAGCAGCGATGCAATACATGAAAAGAGAGCACCTATCAGGTTTATGGTTCAATTACAGACTTTATACCTTTAGCAACACACAATAAGTTAATGGAGGTGAAGTCAATCTGTGCTGAGCTTTTGCCTACACGACAAACATTGACCAACTACTAACTGACTCTGAGAGACCCAGAGAGTCAAACAAACACAGGACTTTCACCCAGGAGATCGCGGTTCATTTCCCGTTTGAAAGGTATTTTTACGTAACAAACAGAAGTACATCAAGTGCGTCGTTTTGGTGCTTAAACCTTACCAAACTGTACCCGTTTCACAACGTTAACAACGCGTTTAAAACTGTGACCGTTACCTTAGCTGGTTTAGAGATGAGGATGTATTTCCTGCCACGGCTAGGGGCACTAATTTATGAAACGCTCCTTTGCGTCATTTTAGAGGGTAAGAACAAGAGACCTATATCGTTGTATGGTTTGGAGGACTGGTTGCATTACTTACTCTTTACTGTGTTTACTAGAGTAAGCTAACAGTCACTACAGTACACCACCAAGCTTCCAACACTACCTCCCTCAGAAGGCAATGCATTCTCATGAACGGGTTCAGCCTGCACAGGGATGTGCAAAGGTATTGTGCTGGACCACTTCCTGTTCTGACCAGAGATAAAAAAAATTTAAAAAAGTCCTGCGGCGCGTAGAGGTTATAAAGTGTGTTACAAACCAGAATACAAAACAGAAAATAAACAATACTGTAATAGTGGAGGTACAATTCTAAATTGTATCCTTAGGAAGGTGCTAGATAAAAGGTCACGAGTCATGAAAAGGTATAGTTCAACATTTTAGGAAATACGCTTATTTGCTATATTTTGTCAAGAATTATCTTCAACATGTTACTCCTAGTACAAATGTGTGCGTAGCCTACAGAGGAATCCAGCCTGTAGGTTAATGAGCTTTGGAGTTGTCAGCAGGTGTATTATTATTGTATTAGATGTATTAGGTGTATCAGTGTTTATTATTGCCAAATCAACATATGTTTGACATAAATATGCAAGCTTGCATATTCCTTTTTTTTTTATGTACATCATTTCCAGCTCAGGTTTGTAGCAGCTTTTTCCTCCGCAGGGCCTCTCAGTTGTGGACGTCTGCTGAAGGACACTTGAAAAGAACGTGAGTATTGACGGACATGTTGGCTGCTGCAGGGCTCACACTCTGACCTTTGTCAGTTACTGCACAACATATGTTAATATTTTGGCCATGGGTCAGCCAAGCTGACATGTAGGCTGAACAGCCAGCTGGTAATGGATGAGCAAGGACTCAGAGTGAGTGACAGAGAGACATGGGGGAATAGAGAGGGGTACAAGATAAAGGGTGTCAGAAAGTGCGAGCTAGACAGATTTCATGGAGCACGAGCTCAGAAGTTGAGTGATGTTAGTGGACCAATGGGCAGCCAGACTGAGGAAGTGAACATAAAGCTTTCAGTAGTCTGACAGCCAGCATATATGGAGCTGGCCTTGGATTTCAGACCCAAAAGTTCTTCTAGTCTAAAGACACTGAACACTGAGCATGTTCGCATTATAAGATGAGCAATGAGGTTCTTACTTTGTGCTTTAAGGATCATGGTTGGCAGCAGCATTGATAGCCAGAAGTCATGGACCCTGTTGCGTTCTACTGCCATTGCCAATACAATGGCAGTGGAGACCCATTAGTACACATATTTGTTTGTCATTCATTATCTCACCTTGCCTGTCTAACCTCAGATCCATTTACATACACTGAGCTCCTCTCTCCTCTCTCTTTTCATCTGTGGGCAAATGCTTGTTACTAACTTAGCTTTGGGGAGCTTGTTCCCGGAGCCCTTATGTTTTCTCGCCCCGCAGTTTTCTCTGGATTAGGGTGGCACATAAATCATGGTTGCAGCTGTCGCCGTGGTCCTGCAAGGCGCCCTGTAACGCCTTGCTACACCCTGCTATGCCCTGCAGTGCCCTGCTATGCCCTGCTACGCCGCGCAGTGCCCTGCTAAGTCCAGCTACGCCCTGCTACGTCATGCTATGTCCTGCTACACCTTGCAGTGCCCTGCTACGCCATGAACTACTATTCCGGACTGTAAGTCACACTTTTTTTCATACTTTGGCTGGTCCTGCGACTTATAGTCAGGTGTGACTTACATATCAAAATATATATAATTTAACATGTTTTGAAATGTTATTTCATGCTGAAAACATTACCGTCTACAGCCGCGAGAGGCGCTCTAGGCTTGTGACAACTATATGCTGCTCCTAAACACAACTGAGAAAGAAAAGAAACTGCAGGCAACTGCAGGTAGCAAAATACGCAGCCGAAAATGGTAATCGAGCAGCAGAACGAAAGTTTGGAGTGAGAGAGAAACTTGTGAGGGACTGGATAAAAGGTTAGTCTTACTGCAATGAAGAAAACAAAGAAAGTTAGTCGCGCTGAAATCAAGATGGAGAGAGCTGGAGGAAGGAGTCCACAGATGGGTGCTTGAACAACGTGCTGCTGGGAGAGGCTCGTCAACAGTGCAGTTATGTCTCCACGCCCTGGTAGTTGTTCTGTATTCTACTGTATAGTTGAATAACTGTTAATGTGTTACGTTAACATAGCGGACACCTACCGTATTCAGCCCCTTGTTCTGTATTCTACTGTATAGTTGAATAACTTGCCTTTCCAGATTAAATGTCTGTTCTTGGTTCTCTAAATAAATGCGACTTATAGTCCAATGCGACTTATATATATTTTTTTCCTCTTCATGTTGCATTTTTTGACTGATGCGACTTATACTTCGGTGCGACTTATAGTCCGGAAAATACGGTACTATTTCTAGTCATAGTTCCATTATCTTTATTGTGACCATAATTGCCACTGTTCATCATATCTCCAACCGGCACTGGCAGACAACCGCCCACCAAGAGCCTGGGTCTGTCCGAGGTTTCTCCCTAAAAGGAAGTTTTACTCACCACTCAAGGTTTCTGCCTAAAAGGGAGTTCTTCCTCGCCACTGTCACACTAAATGCTTGCTCTTGTGGGAATTACTGGAATTGTTGGGTCTTTGTAAATTATAGATAGATCTGTAAAGTGTCCTGAGATAACTCTTCTCATGATTTGATACTATAAATACAATTGAATTGAATTTAGGCTTCTTCCACTTCCAGATTTCATATTTTAGTTTTGCGTCTCCAGCATGGCAGAATGTTGAAGTCACATCCAGCACTGGATGCATTAAAGACTTTTGCTTGAGTAATTACAGTAAAGACTGAGCACACATTATGGTGAACTGTTACTCACCTTTTCTGACGTGTTCGTTTTTTACTTCATGCTCATAATAATAGAAAAGCATTACTTTTAAGAGAGTGTCTTTGATGACCTACAATTTATGAATATGTTAATCATTTTATGCAACAGTGGGGCATGATAATTTCACAATAACTGAACGTAAACACTGTTGAAACACAACCCCCAAACATTTCAAATGATGCAATTGCGTGTACGTCTGAAAGGAAATGACAAAATCCTCTGAGAGTGCAACCGTGCTGCAGTGATGCAGTAAGCACTGAAAATGGAACTCTTCAAGGGCATCTGTACCCAATTACTTGTAATTTTACTGGAACACAGAGACCCTAATGGCTTATTGGAACTACCAGGGAATCCACTTGTAGAATAAACAAGATGTCCTTAGGTCATGGTGATTTATGCTTTAGTTTACAACACGACCACCCCTCCATTTTCCTTAGTGCCCAATTGGCGCCACAGTCTTTCAATCACACTTTATTGCTCGCATTAATCTAAAAGGCATCCAGTAAGAATACCTGCTTCTCACTAGCTGACAGAACAGTCTGACAGACTTTATTACCTCAATAAATCATCTGATCAGCTGTAAGCGTCACTCTTCCAGTTCTGAGCATCAGAGAATCCAAAATATTTCTCAGGAAGTCTTCCTGAATCAAACTAAATGTTTACACATCAGCAAGCTTCACAAAGTAGAAGGACCATCCTGCTTTTGTTAATGCTATAGGGCTATGGCATTAAATGCAGAATTTAGAAGAAGACAAGTAACATTTTGTTGTTGACAATAGATTGAAACTTAAACCTGCCGGATGTTTAGAAGGAGTTTGGTGACTTTCTGCCTTCATGACAAAGGTGCAAGTGTGTTTCGTGTTAACAGTTACAAGTTGTACTGAATATAAAATAACTAAATGGTGCCTGTCTGTCCTGTTTAAGTTAAATCAATTTAAAATGTGTTTTTGCATCAGCCGCGAATTCTACTTTGTGTTTTGGTAACACATTATTACCTTGGGCCAGGAGCCTGAAGTTTGTCAAAGTGACTTCCTTCAGCACAGTTTATCTGGGGCCATCTGTGTGTTTTGAATTTGAATATGCTTTTGATTTGAAACAAAATAACTAAATCCATAAAACGTCTGTGCTTGCCATGTGTTTAGTCCCGTCCTTTGCAGGTGCCCAGTTTGGATGTAAAGCCCAATCTGTTTGATCCATTACACTGATTACGTCTGCAGTTAACCTGGACCACAGGCAGAGCCAGCACCTTCTCTACCGGTAGCCAACAGTGGACAATTAATCAAGAGTAGAGTGTGTCTTCTGTGTAGTAAAAGTGTTATAGTAAATTTAAAAAGACTAATTCAAATGGTGTTTTAATTAAAGAGACACCATATTTAATCATGTAAATGAGTGAATGAATGTGATGTTGTTTGTTTCAGCTTCAGCAACTTTCCACAGTATGTCCTATTCAGTTGTTAGAACAGTAGCAGTTTAGTATCAGAATACATAATGGAGAAAAAACGTTGTTATTCTGTTGTTACTCTTTTGACTCACACAAAACGAGCCACAACAAACAGTAGCCACCGTACCATCCACAGTAGCCCCACCCAGCATCCATCTTTACTGGCCCAGTTTGCGGAGTAACTGAGCACTGAAACATCTCCGAGTGAGGAACAGCTGCCACTACACTTCAAAAACACATCCTCAATCTGAAGGTCTCAAACCTAAATGGGCTCCAACTAAGATAGCAGTCCAGGAATACACACATGGATGCACAGGGGACGGCTGAGTGTGTAAACTGATAGCACATAAATTATGGTTTCTAATTACTTCACCTTTCACATCTGCCAGTGTCCCTGGAGCTGTGAGGCCTGAGCTCCCAGCAGACTCACAGCCTCTCTTAGCCTTTATTCTCTCTGTCTAACCCCCTTCACTCAACCTACCTCTCTCCCTACTTCTCTCCCTCTCTCCCTCCCTGTCCCTGTCTGCACTCAAGCTATTTCTCGCCTTCCTCCCTACACTACGTTTCTTCTCCTTGTGTCGCTCTATCTCTGTGATGTTAAGCGATAGAGGCAGCTGGAGGAGCGTTCTCATCTCAGAGCCTTGAGCGCCAACATGCCCCACACCCAACCCTGCTCTCTCGTCCTCTCTCTCCCTTTCGTAATTGGTTTGCTGCTCGGGGCAGGGGGCGCGGGGGGGTGTTGGAAGCAGGAGGAGCATGTCACAGAGGCTGACAGCCAAGCAGTGCCATGTAGACAGACGAGAGAAAACAACAAACCTGAAGCGATTACACTGCCTGGGTGGTGATGACTGCCTCCCTCACTGACCGACTGACAGCAACGAGTTCAAAGAATGCTTAATGTTGCTTCAGGTACCAGTCAGTGTGCTCCCATGCAACAGTTTTTCTGCTGAGGTGGAAAAGTTGGTGTGGATAAAAATGGACGACAATGGAAACAGACGGAGTGAATAAATGATGGCGTACATGAAGAGCTGAAAACATGAGATGTGTGAGGAGCGAGGAGGAGACTAACCTTCCTCACATCATGTCACCATCGACTGGAGAATCAGCTCCAACAGCTGTTCATCTCCACTAACCAATAATATTCACAGAAAAGGTGGTGGATGGAAACAAGCATTCATTCGCATTTCCTCTTGACCATTTCTGGAAACTGTTGAAATCTGCGCTGCATTTGGATGGAAACTTGACTAGATCACAGTTATCACACGCAGTCTGCGGCCGCAGGATTCCAGCGACACCTCTGCAGGTTTCCCACAGATTTTAAACAAATACAAAATAAAACTCTGAATGTTAACACACCTCCTCCTCCTCCTCCTCCTCCTCCTCCTCCGCTGAATTCAATAAAAACATATCCACAGCTTGTGTTTGGGTTTGCTGATCAGATGCCGAAACCAGTTTCATAATACTGTAGGAAACAGTCTGAGGTAAACAGTCGAATCACGTACAAACTGATTTACCAGGAAGGTGCACTTGCACATATTTGATTGGCCAGTGCATTCTCTTGCCATATGACGTCACATTTTGCCTGAGCTTTCTGTGCTGGTTCTCCCACTGTGCAAATGCAATGGTCTGACTGAAATGAATGATGGGGTTGTGCATGGACGGCCTCAGGACAGCCAACATTAGCTCTGCTATGTGTTCTCACACATTAAGAAAACACTTCCAGGACTTTTGCAAACACTTAGAGACAACTATGTCCCTGATGTGAAAGAGCAACAGTTAGATGAGGCAGAATGTTTGAATATTTCCCTGCTGCTGGCTACTTACCTGTTGCTGACCATTGCCCGCCTGATCTACCCAGTGGACCTTTGAACTCCATATCTGTGTGTGTGTGTGTGTGTGTGTGTGTGTGTGTGTGTGTGTGTGTGGGGAGGGGGGAGTGATCAATGCTGTATTCACACGTAAATAAACTTTGACTTGATGATTTAATGTAATTAATAGTTCCTGTGTTTGTCAAACTGTGCATTTTCATAGTCTCCAAACAGTCTGCATGGAGTCCCTCTTTAGTTTGGGGATCTATCCAACTAGGGTAGAAGTGTTGAAGAAATCTGACGTCCTCAAGAGGGTCATTATTTATTTATAAAGCCTTTAAAAGCTCACTGTTATTTAATAGGCTGTCAATCTATTAAAATATTTAATTGCGATTATTCTCATGAGTGTCCTAGGTAACTCACGATTAATCGCAAATTAATCACACACGTTTTATGTGTTAGAAGGGATATTTCGTGCACCACATCCATGGTGCTCACCGTCTTCCTCTTGGCGTGCTCGCTGTTAGCTGATGACATCACGGATCCCGTTCTCCAGGAACACCTTCAGCACACAGTCTCCTCGTACATCAGACCGGAGATACACTTCACTCGGCCGCGGCGAGCCAGACGGAGGATGGAGGGTTAGGTGATCCTCTGGATGTTTTCACAGAGAACTTTAGGCTTTCTGCTAGCCATCCACAACGTTACAGCTGCATCACTTCCTGACTTCACAAACTACGGAGCGGCCTGAGGCCCAAATCACAGAACTCACGCACGTTAATCACACATCAACAAAATTAGTGCCGTTAACAGAATTTGCGTTAACCCGTTATTGTCGCGTTCATTTAACACAGCCCTATGATTACCAGAGCTTTTGGCTGATTATTAACCCCTTTCCTTGTCCTATTGTTGTTTCATTTTCTTTTAAGTTTTTTCCTAGCACTTCTTCATATTTAATATGTAGCACTGTGAGACTTGTTTAAATATAAAGTGCGTTAAAAACATGCCGAAAACATTTTATTCACCATCTCTGCTGTCAAAGATTTGGGAAACCACATTTCACCAATTAAACCTTGTGCCAGTACAGCGAGGAAAGATAATTCCTGTTCTAAAAACTTTATACTACTTAGTACTTTACTTTTGTCCTTGGAGAGAATAAGAGGAAACGCTACTACAAAATGTCCGCTGAATGCAGGCTTCCTTCCATACATGTTCAACAAGAAAGCTTTTTATTATAATCTTAGTTCAGGCCCATCGAGACATGTGAAAGCTTCCCATGTTTCATGTTTTCTATCTGTGCTATGAAGGTTTCATGGGAGACAGTGCGCACGCACACACACACACACACACACACACACACACACACACACACACACACACACACACACACACACACACACAAAGGATGAATTACAGTGAACAAACTGTGGCCTTCAGCTCCTCTTTTACCTTGATTGTACCTTTCATCTCCATCTTCCCTCCTGAATGATGAGGATTTAAGAGGTGAAATCAATGAGAGATGAAAGCTCTCCCTCTGATTCATCTCCTCACTCTGTTTCATGCCGATGAAAGCAGGTGGTTTTGGCACTTTGTGCCTGCTGTGTTCTGATTTAACAATTCAAATCATTGTGTTGATCCAAAGTGCTTACGGTACCCTGAGCCAAAACCGAGACACAGCGAATTAACCGTAGCAATGTCACATTATAGCAGTGATTTGTAAGAGTTTGTAAAGGCACAACACATTATGTCGTTCTAAAGGGTAGCTACAAATGTTGCTATCTATCTATATAAACATACCCTAAAACCTACAAAGTTAACTTATCTGTGTCTTTATTTTCACTGTTGAGTGGGCAACTGGACAGCCAGTCAAGCAATCAATCAATGTATATGTGTCAGCTTATATTGTACAAGGTACAATTCCAGTGAAATGTGATCCAGTTGTGGCTATAAGTGTCCGACTAAAGAACAGGAATGAAACGGCAACAGAAACCATGGAAGACAGAAGCCAAGGGTTAGAAGTCAGTTATGCATAAATATAATTTGGATTGTTACTGTATAAGCTTTTAATGAGCAGAATTGAAGAGAGCTGATATAAAGTGAAGAGAAGTGAAGGCAAAGAGTAAAGAGCTGAACCTCTTCTCATCTGCCAGCAGTGAAACTTCAGACTCAAACATAGCAGAGACATAGACAGAGACAGACACAGAGAGACAGACAGAGACAGATTGTTATCCTTGATGCTTTGGCAATATTGTTATTTCTGACATTCAAGCCAATAAAGCAATTTGAATTTGACAGACAGAGAGAGACAGACAGAGACCGACACAGAGAGACAGACAGAAAGACAGAGAGAGACAGACAGACAGAGACATTGACAGAGACAGGCCCTCCAGGTCTGTCTTTATGAATCATGGTGTATTGGATTGGAAAGCAGAATGTATATGCCACATTCTGATTTAATTTCCTTAATACCACCAAAAAGCATTTTTTGCTAAAATGAGACAAGAACATGTTTTGTTGATAAAGAAGTGATGAAATAAATAGTGACAGAAATGCATTAGTGGTAGGAATAATGGCAAAGTGACATTTGCAACAAAAATATATATGAGATATGTGCCCACCTCATCCTCCGAGACATGAATATGGATAATTAAAGACTCGACAAGCGTACTGCTGGAGAAACCCAACCCCAGGGCTCACTCACTGCTTTGGTGAGTATAAAAGGTTGTGAATCTGTAATTTTCACTCTTATAGTGAGAAGTATAAGAGACTCGGTCTATGACTATGTTGGGACCAGATTCCTCGGATATTGTCTGGAGTGGCAGTATTGTCGTGGACTGCTGTTAAATTCCCAGCCTGAATTATTATACCCGTCCAGCCCTGGTGTAACGTGATGTATGTTTTGTGTTACTGTTGTGATCCAATTTAAAATTCTATTAACAAAAGTGTTGAATATAAAATGCACCGTAGTACTTCTACATGAACTTGGTAGTCAATTGACTTTGAACTTACCTATCTTCCATTAAATGAGAGATGTAATATATAACATCATACGTTCATTGTTCCATTGTCAGTTCTAAAAAAAAGTATTTATAACAATGTATATACAATCACCAGGATTGCCAAGTCTTTTCTTGTTCACACATGTAAGTTCTAACAGAAAAAAACTGAGTAATGCTGTAAACTATAACACTAAATAAGAGTTGTTCTTACATGTATTTATGTGGACGTCTGGAGATCTGTTCTATATAATTCTGTCAGTTTCATTCCTTCCAGGGTCCTGTGAAGGACGGATCTGTCCACCATAAAGCACTCTTGTTTGCTTCCAGCCAACCCCCACTGCTGCCATTTCAGTCTGCTGCCACAGAACATCTCAAACCACTCATCATTCTTTCAGCAACTTTATATTTATAATGGAGCATCTACAGCATTTGCATGGAGCATGGTCTGTGTACCATGGATTACCTCCTGTCTCAATTCATAAATAAAACCAAGAGGGTTTATTTTATATAATATTTAGGATGATAAAAGCCCCTATATGATCTTCTATGTGATTGTAGCTTCTGCCACGTCCTGCTCCCTTGTAAAGTGTATGTTTTTAGTTCATTCCATGTTTTTCTGTTTGGTTTTCCATCTCCTGTTTTATTTTGATACTCACCGTCTTGTCTGGTTACAGGTCTATTTACTTCCTGTCTGCTTTCCTGCCAGTGTGATTACCTTTCCCCGCCCAAATGTGTTGCACCTGTGTCTTGTTGTCTCCCCTCTCTACTTGTCTTTTAGCCCATTTGTCACTCACCTTACTGCGAGATGGTTTGCTTCCTACGTTAACAGGTTTTGAGCATTTTTCCTAGTTACCGCTGTTTCCTGTGTTTGACCATTGACTGTTTTTGGACTTCCCCTTTGCCTGTCAATTTGGAAACTATTGCCCGTGAGTTTTGTTTGTGCTTGAAATAAAGCTTATGTAATTTTACTTACCGGAGTCATGCTTTTGTGGGTCTATTGCCTCTGTGTGTGTGACAGCTTCTTTCAAATTATTCTGAGAGCTTAAGTGTTTGTATGTAGAGAAAATAGGCAGAGATGCAGTTGCTTTTAGAGAAAGAAACAAATCGGACACCAAATCTTTTTTTATACGGGGCATCCATATTTGGGTTTTAAGAGCAAACAAAATAATACGCAAAAGCAAGTTTTTTTTTTTTTCTAACCCTAACCCTATATACTGTCAATACATATATATAACATATACAAACCAGACTCACCCTGAAAGAGACTTAAAGGTAGTGATGGCCAAATGAAGCTTCGTGAACTATTTTCTTTATTTTCTGAGCCACTAGATGACGCTCTTGGTTTAAAGAATAAGGTTCAAGGAATGACAACTCAGCGTGCTGTTAACCCTTAAAGGTATCCCTTTAACTACGTAGACTGTTAAGCTGTGTACAGGCCGGTCCTACAGCCCATATGTTCATGGAACAAAACAGTGTCATTTGTTTTGAAGCTTTCACAGAGCTTTCCACTGTAGATTCAAGCCATGCAATCCTGACACATCGAGTGTTTGCTGCCTTTCATTCACACAATTTATTAGCCAGAGTCCTATATCAAAAGGACAAAACCCTGGTGGGATTTCTATAAGGCTCTGGTATGTGCCAGACAGAGAGAGAACACTAAATGATACCATATCCCCTCTCTCTGAACTCTGCTAATGTTCTCCTGAGCCAGTCATGAGGAAAGATGATAACTCTTTATTCAAATTGTAATGAGCCAGTTTCTTTTCCCATAGGCTTTCACTACTGAGAGCATTAACCAATGAGCACTCTGTCTGTGTGTGTATGCGTGCGTGCGTGTGAATGTGTGTGCATGTGAGTTCATGTGTGCGTGCATGCACGCTACATTGCATTAGTGTAACAAAGCAATATTTAAATCTACATTAGAGAAGGAAAGAAGCTAAGAGTGTAATTATGTGTATGTTTGATGGTCCCATTTAAATGGTAATGAACAGTAAGCATGCAGCCTTCCTTAAGGGAATGTGTACACGATAAATACCTTCATTCATCTGCTGGAAGAGCACTTTATGGTCCCTTCTTTATTTCTATTTGTTTTTCTCTCTTGTCAGGTATTGATTTCACTTCCTTAATTACAATTTCAGAAGCAGAATCACCACAGCAGCAAAAAAGTACAAACACTGTATACAGTAGGGGTGGAACGGTACACAGAAGTCACGGTTGGGTTCATACCTCAGTTCAGACATCACGGTTTGGTTCAGTACAATGGAGGGAAAAGCATAACAAAAATGCAGAAGGCCATTTTTTTTATTGTGCATGTCTCAGGCTGTACCACCTAGTGTCATACAGTCTGTCCCCTGAGCTAGCTGCAACAGCCTGAAGTGTATAAAGTAAACAATAAGTACCCCACGTCACATCCAGACTCCATCTGTAACTTGTAAACAAAATAAGACAATCAGCTAGTAGTGTGATATGGGAGACAAGCGCTGCTCTCATATGTGGATGCACAGAGCAGGGATGTTGTTGCTTGAAACAGCGAAGGGGGGGCTACAGATTAGGTGTCCCTAAAGAAACGCGTGTCTAACAGTAGTTCCGCATTACATTAATTAATTTAAGTTTTATTTATTTGTGTATTCTCCGTGTAAATGTACCGAACCAATATGAATACATGTACCGTTCCACCCCTAGTATACAGTCTATTATTATTCTTCTTATTATTATTATTAGTCATCTGACCATTTATGCAGCTAAATGAAGGTCCATGTTGCATTTCTTAATAAGAATATCTTACCTTCAATCAGTCTGACTGAAGCTAATGTTCAGCAGTGAGTACTTTTACTCTGAAAAACACTTATGTCTCAAAGAAATGTAGAAACATCTGAATAATGTTTTTTATCAACATAATGAGGAGACATTTCCAATGAATGTGTCTTTAAGAGCAAGCATTAGCCACACAGTTTCTCATGATATGACAGCGCTTCCTGTTGCAGCTACACAATTAGTATCTAGTGCTGCTTTGGTAATATTTCTCAGGTACTGAAGTCATCAGTGTCTTAATGCTCAGCGTCATTTAATCACTTCTTATGTTATTCACTACCAACTGGAAGAGAGCAGACTGACAAGCTGACTGAGCAGCAGATTCATGTACATATAATAATGTGCTCATGCACCTGACTTGGAGTCACTATTATAACAATATCTACCTGAAACATAAGCCAGTCATATGGATGCACAGTGAGCGTTGACTACATATTCTGCTTGTCCAATAAGCTGACATTAAATGAGCACAGAATCAGAAAGCAGCCAGTTTAGATGCTACCATCAAAGCTGGTGTTTGTTTAGTTTTATCTCTTAATTATCATCCATAATTCCCCAAAAGAGACTAGAGACTGAGACCTTTACGTTCAATTAAAATCTTTGATACTAATAATTAGCTTAGCCAAATACATTTTGAAAGATGTATGATAGTTGCCTGAATTATGTTCATTGGCAATAGTTTTTCAATCCAGGAAATGTGGCATTCTTATAGTGGTGGGGAGGTGGTGGTATACAGGTTTACACCACAACACCACTTCACATATCCCTAACCCTCTCGCTTCATTTCCTGTCAGATCATCAAAGTTGTTTTGTGCCACCAGAACCTGACAACCACTCTGTCCCTGTAAGCCTATATACTGTATAACTTCACTTTGGCAATCAATCACTGGACTGCACACTAAAACTGCTAACACCTGCATACACACAATATACATTGTAAATATTCACCTTGTTATCTTGATAAGAATGTAATCTTGCTGGCATTGTGTTTCCGTCTTTGCAAATGCAAATGAGCTGGATATGAGTGTAATATTTGAGAGAGAGAGGGCTGAAAGCATGAATAATGTGAATAGCCACATTCATTCCATCAATGATTTAGAACTCCCATTATTGTTCAAAAGCTATTGAAGAACAGAAAACATGCATACTGCTGCATTGGGACTCACTGAGTGGAGTTGATTATGAAACATCACCACATCTGCAGTTTGAATCTGTGAGAGTAGCTCTGCATCACAGAGACATGGTGGTTACACTGAGTCAGGAGGAATGAACGGCTCGTAATAAAGAGACAGAATATGCTTTGAATTCCAACGATCCAGGCCATCAAGTAATAATTATGTAATTAACTTGGCATAGAGAAATATTCCGATATTTGTATTCTATATATTGCATCATCCCAGTTTATAATTTGTTCTAGAATGAACGCAGGAGATCACATGATATTGGCTTTTTTTTTTTTATCATATTGAATGATAATCAAAAATAAAAGTGTGGAAAACCTAAATCTGTGCAAACCTCAGAGCGGTTGGACCCAGAAGTCAGAAAGTGATCCTAGAGATGCATGCTGAGCCAGCGTCACTCAGTGTCTGTGTGTGAATAAGTAAAGCAGGCCCGGAGGAGCCCCTTTGCTTTTTAATAAAACACCAGAGCAGATGGTCCTCTGATCTGGGACACGGTCAGAAATAACAGAGTCAAGAATGCTTTCTCTTTTCTGTTTCATCACTTTCTCCTTCTACACTTTAAACAAGTTCTGGCTAGTAATGTGTTCACAACGCAATACGAGTCTTCACCGATCCAAAATGGACACATGAAGAACCCACTCAAACTCGACAAGCATAAATAAACCATAACAAAAGAAACCTGATTTGAAAGGGATTATATTGACACATGGAGCTGAGAAACACAGCAGGCCCATTGAAACCTGATTTGACTGATTATAATGTAGAGCCGGTCTGAGCTGGTTTCTCAGAGACGATGACCCGACCCAGGGCCAACACGGGCTGAGCAAACGTCAAGAGCTCTGTGAAGTTTTGCTCATAATTCAAGTTTGTATTATTGTATGTTGTTATTTTACAGCTGCACTTTCCATCAGTGAGGAATGAAACGGGGATAATGGGATGCGTGGGGTTAACAGGAGTCCTGCCATACATGGCTTTAGGTTTGGACTCATAGTTCAGTGTCAGATATCAGCACCACAGAACCAGACGGATGTACTGTATGTGATCGGGCCGTTTCCTGCTTATTCGTATTCCCCACAGTGTCTGTTTCATTTTGTTATTAAAGTATGGTAATAATATATCTTTGTTAATCATTTCTTCACTTCTTTGCATTAAACACAGTTTTTAGAATTCCTTGTTCAATAGAAGCTCATTACTGCTCTGAACGTAGGAATCATTGTGGAGAAAAATGATCAGGAGACTGATTACATTCTACTTAGAACGCAGATAGGCTAGTCCAGGTCCTAGTCCCGGTCTTAGTCCTGGTCCTGGTTGTACAGTGGAAAGATAAACAGCATCTTAGCATGTGGATTAAAAACAGATCTCGGGAGCCAGCTCCCATATACATTATATTTACTGTTATTGACTTAAAATCGTGTTAGCATAGCGTTAGCTTTCTGGCTCGCAGCTATCTGAGCCGAGCGGACTATAAATATCTCCCGTTGCTAAGCGTGGAAAGTCGTTTCTAAGGTCTGTCCTATTTCCTGGAGCAGTGACCAACGTTTGCATTGCATAAGAACCTTATGGAATGGGAATGATTGTTTCAGGTATTAGTCAAACCCTCAGGTGTAACCAAGGAAACAGAGTTATTGATTGAAAATGTCATTTGGCAAGTGACCAAGGTGTTAGCGGGTAATTGCCCTTCAAGGTGTCCATTGTCAGGTAATTAATGGGCAGAGGCAGAGGCAGCTTTGCATTCGTCCATTAATTCCTGGTAATGCACACCTTGTTGGGCATTAACCCTTACATATCCACTGCTACTATCATTAGTAACCCCACCTCTCTCTCTCTGTCTCTTAACCCAACCAGTCAAGGCACACGGAGAAGTTAGCCTTTAGGGCTCTCTGCCAGAAAGGGTCTATTTTAACCCAAAAATGCTCACTTCCTAAACTTGACCAAGTAGTTCTGTCTCTAAACCTAAGAAGATTTCTAGCAGAAATAGCTTGCTATATCTCTGTGTGCCCGGTCGAGGCAGATGGCCGTCCCCCCAGAGCCGTCAGCCTCTGCTCAAGGTTTCTACCCGTTAAAGGGGATTTTTTTCTTGCCCCCGTTGGCCATGTGGAAATGTTGGGTCTGAGTGTGTAGACTTGCTCTATATAAAAAATGTTTGTGGTAGTGTCAAATCACAACTTCTGTTACCCACATTTAGTTTGACTTACTTACTGCTCACACAATTAAATGAAAATGTTTATTAATGTTTGCATGACCTCTCAATTAGAGGTTAGTGTGCATATGAGTGTTGTCTGTCTCAATAACACCTCGATAGCAGGTCACATATCAGGCAGTCTGACACTCCTCCTAATCCTTTACACAAGCTGTTAAATCACTCTCAAGTCTTCTGACCTGGTGCTAATTAGAGACAGAGCCAATTAGAGGCGTTGGTGAAAGGATCAAGGTCTGTATGTATAAGACAGTTCCATGATTCAAGAGCTTTTGAATGTTTTAATGATGGACTCCTCAGTGTATTCTGCTGTATTCTAATCTTTCTGTGGTATTTCACGGTCCAGCTTGCCTTTGGCTATATCCTTAGCTAGTCTGTTTAGCCTCAGGCCAGCTGCTCACATAGTTCCCAAAGGAAAGAAAATGGTAATAACATTTCAACCTTTTACAGCCTGGCAACGAGAATGTAAACCTCTCTATCTCTGAAAGAAAATGCCTAAATATGTGAAGGTGCTGGTACGGTGATGTAAAAAAAGACTGTAATTCACATCAAACCATGAGAAGACCTGCAGGTACTCCTGCAACCCTGAACACATCCACACATCTTCTCACCACCTCTCTTCCTTTTCTCCTCCTGTCCATTTCACTGGGTGCTTTATAGCAAGACACTACGATTCAACTCGATGCTCAAAGATCTTCATTTGGCCATCACTAGACATTTCAAATGATAAAACCTCTAACCTAAAGTTTCATGTGCTTTTTTTGTTTTCAATTAAAATCAGTCAAAACACATTTCTGTGGAATTCAGCTATTTGCACAGTAAGTTAAACCCACAGAGGCTTGCAAAAGTATTCATACCCCTTTAACTTCTCCACATTTTGTCACATTACAACCACAAATGTAAATGTATTTTATTGGGATTTTATATGATAGACCAACACAAAGTGCCGCATAATTGTGAAGTGGAAGGAAAATGATACATGGTTTTCAAATAGTTTTACAAATTAAAAACTGTGGCTTGCAAAAGTATTCAGCCCCCCTGAGTCAATACTTTGTAGAACCTCCTTTCGCTGCAATTACAGCTGCAAGTCTTTTGGGGTATGTCTCTACCAGCTTTGTACATCTTAAGACTTTGCCCATTCTTCTTTGCAAAATAGCTCAAACTAAGTCAGATTGGATGGACATTTTCAAGTCTTGCCAGAGATTCTCAATTGGATTTAGGTCTGGATTTAAATAACCCCTAAACAAAATCCAGTGCAACCAATTGCCTTCAGAAGTCACCTAATTAGTAAATAGAGTCCATCTGTGTGTAATCTAATCTCAGTATAAATACAGCTGTTCTGTGAAGGCCTCAGAGGTTTGTTAGAGTGAACATCAGTGAACAAACAGCATCATGAAGCCCAAGGAACATACCAAACAGGTCAGGGATAAAGTTGTGGAGAAGTTTAAAGCAGGGTTAGGTTATAAAAAAATATCCCAAGCTTTGAACATCTCATGGAGCACTGTTCAATCCATCACCCGAAAATGGAAAGAGTATGGCACAACTGCAAACCTACCAGGACATGGCCATCCACCTAAACTGACAGGCCGGGCAAGGAGAGCATTGATCAGAGAAGCAGCCAAGAGCTCCACGGTAATTCTAGAGGAGCTGCAGAGATCCAGAGCTCAGGTGGGAGAATCTGCCCACAGGACAACTATTAGTCATGCACTCCACAAATTGGGCCTTTACGGAAGAATGGCAAGAAGAAAGCCATTGTTGAAACAAAGACATAAGAAGTCCCGTTTGCAGTTTGACACAAGCCATGTAGGGGAACACAGCAAACGTGTGAAGGAAGGTGCTTGAAGTTTTTGGCCTAAATGCAAAAGCTATGTTGGCGGAAAACAAACACTGCACATCACCCTGAACACACCATCCCCACCGTGAAACATGGTGGTGACAGCATCATGCTGTGGGAATGCTTTTCTTCAGCTGGGACAGGGAAGCTGGTCAGAGTGGATGGGAAGATGGATGGAGCTAAATACAGGACAATCTTAGAAGAAAACCTGTTAGAGTCTGCAAAAGACTTGAGACTTGGAGGTTCACCTTCCAGCAGGACAACGACTCTAAACATACAGCCAGCGCTACAATGGAATGGTTTAGATCAAAGTATATTCATGTGTTAGAATGGTCCAGTCAAAGTCCAGACCTAAATCCAATTGAGAGTCTCTGGCAAGACTTGAAAATTGTTGTTCACAGATGCTTTCCATCCAATCTGACTGAGCTTGAGCTATTTTGCAAAGAAGAATGGGCAAACATTTCAGTCTCTAGATGTGCAAAGCTGACAGAGACGTACCCCAAAAGACTTTTTTTGTAAAAAAAAGAATTTTCCTTCCACTTCACAATTATGCACCACGTTGTGTTGGTTTGTGGTTGTAACTTGACAAAATGTGGAAAAGTTCAAGGGGTATGAATACTTTTGCAAGCCTCTGTAAATCTGAGCCTCATCTCCGGAACATGATCAAAAGCACTGAAACACATAGTATACTGTAAAAAAACTGTATGAATGCAAAGCATACAGTACATATGCAGCATACTATTTTGTGTACACGTGCTTGCTGATTCACTCTTTTGACTGAGTTTAAGTGTAAATACACCAGCCGAGCCTCATGCGTTACGCACATCCACTTCTGCTCCAGAAGAAAGATACCATCGTGTCAATAAAGCTTCAAAGAGACAGAGATGGAGAGAGAGACAGACGCTGGCAGACAGACAGACATGCATCTCTCTGTCCTCTCTGGATCTAAAAGCAGATTACAGTGTAATACAGATGACAATATTCCTTCTGAGGAGAAAATAGAGATGTAATTTCCTCCTCAAAAACAGGAACAGAGAGTATGAAGAGCAGCATTTATGGAGACTTAATGGAATCATCAGATATTTCCTTGGCTCCGTCTTCTTTAAAAAGCATCCATTCTGAGTGTCTGAGACTCCATATCAACACACTTCATCACTGTTTGTGCCGCAGGTCAAACGCCAGCGTGTGTGTGTGTGTGTGTGTGTGTGTGTGTGTGTGTGTGTGTGTGTGTGTGTCTGGAAGCACACTCACCCTACAGGCAGTAATGTGGGTTGGCTGTAAGGCGGCACTAAATGAACAGATGGATGCAATCAACAGATGGTTGATATGGTGTGTGCCCTTAAGACATGGGGTCTGTGTGTGTGTGTGTGTGTGTGTGTGTGTCCTGCTCAAGTCATCATGTCACAGCTTACAGCAGACACATGATGTGGAAATCTTAGAGAGCAAGTATGTTCTGAAGCTGGTGTCCATATTTATATTTCTCACTTTAGCTGGTATTCAAATTAAGACCAGCCCCTAAACGAATGGGACGTTGGTGGGGAATGGAATTAGCTGTATTATAATGGCTCATTGTAAATTCAGTACTATTGGTCCTACAGCAGAGTCATGTCATATCTCCACTCTATTCTTTTTTGTTTCAAAAGAAATACATTCTTTTTTTCAATCACAAATTATTTTTTTGTTAACAGTATTTACAGCAAATACTGTAAATACAGTAAATACACTCTAGGATCCACTATATTCACCTGTTTTGGAAGAGTTGACGTTCACAGATTAATAACACCAAATGAAGACAACATTTCTGTCAGAGAAGAGCCACTCAGCAACAGAGTGGTGAGTATTGACATGGAGACAGTGAACCTCTTTTATTTTCTGCACCTAGGATTTAATATGTATTTGTCACATGCTTATATTCTTTAATATGTGCAGTGAAAGGCAGAGCTAAAAGGGTCAGTGTGCAATGATTGTAATTATAATTGATTTGGCGCAGCAGCTTTGTGTCTCAGCCTGTAGGACGCTGCCTTGCATTCCTCAACATCTTAAGTCCTGAGCTGCAAGCCAACAGGATCCATCTACCCATGGGTTCTGGTTCAGAAATGACCGCACAGTCATCGTAGGGATGACAAAGCTTTGCTATAAAGCGTGTCACTACTTCTCTGAACTCACTGATGTTGTCAAAGCTGGACTAGAACATTTTATGTGGATCTGATATATCTGATCTCTCTCGTAGAGCGTTAAACATTTGTTTAACTCTGACCCTGCGATGTGAACAATAAAAATAACCAGGACGCACTGTGCCACTGGTGTGTGCATCACCCTGTATGGTGCAATACGACAGTAGGAGACTACAAACTGCAGCATTGCTCTCATTACATTATGTGATCGCTGCCCTCGATATTCAGTTCTTTCCCACATCAGAACTGAGACATCACACTCGTTCAGGCTAACTGTTGTAAATGCACCCACCCTGCCAGCAGTGTTTCCCACCTTTCATAATAAGGTTATTATATGGCGCACTAGGCAACGTCTGAAAATGCCCCCTCCATTATTTATTTAGATTTTCCAGAGGAAATATAGCCTAGAAATCTTTTTCAAGTAAAAAAGGTGGAAACAGATGTGACTGTATGATTGGAATATGTGTGGAACACATCGTCAGTGTGAAGGTACATTACTATTAGGTCCTGGTGTGGAGGAAGATTCAAATGATTAAAGAAGGAACCTGCTGTGCATCAAAAACCTGGAGACTGCAGATGCCATGCACACACTACATCTGCACTACATATAGCCAGGCCTATCAAAGGCCAGAAATCTCAGCTGAAAGGGATTTTTATTTTATTTCCCTTTTTTCTTCACCCTTTATCTGATGGCTTGAGTGTACGCCTGAACCAACCAACAGTGAAAATTGCCTGCTCTGTGGTCCGGTTAACGACATAGAGGGCACTTCTGCCACTGCAGTGAAACACTGTGTTGTTCTTCTCCCTCTCTCGACTGCCGTGCCCCCCCAGTAACCTGTAGCATCTAGCACTCACCATTACTGCACCCACCTGCACCCCTGCTCCTTGTCCCCTCATCTACTCCTCAGTAAGCAGTACTGCCCCTACCTGCCCCTTTCCTTTGGTTCACTGTCAGGCGACCTTGTGTGCAAACCTGGCGTATTGCTCCAGCCGCGTTATTTCTGGCTTCCTGTTGGCGAGCCCTACTGGTTATCGTGACGAGAAACTGAGCAGAGTTTTCTTTTGGTCATAGTGGCAGCAATATGCTGCTGTACAATCCATTGTCTTTTTTTCTGCGTGGGGTCAGTAAAGGGTTAAATACTGTAAGCCTGTGTCAAATGGCAAAACAAAGCCTTGGCCACTACGTGAGTGTTACTTCAATGCATAGATGAAGTGTCTTTGGTTGAAATGCAGGTTCAAATATGAGTCTTTGTTTAGATTGATGAATAGATTTTTGTAGTTGAGATGAAGGACCTTTTCACATCTGAAGGTCCGGACCCAGGTTCATTTTTTTTTCTACATGACATAACTACGTCCTGTCGTTATCACATACGCGAGCCGCGTCTCCCGATCCTTGTAATTGATAAGTTTGTAGACGGGCTTCCCCGTCCTCTCGTATCCTCTCTCTGGAGGTTTTGTGAATTTTTCCAACTAACGCTTCTCTTAAAACTAGGGATCGACCGATATGGATTTTTTAGTGCCAATGCCAATACCGATTTTTCAGTCTTAGCTGATGACCGATACGGGCTGCCAATCTTCTTGAGCTGATATTTGGAGCCGATACTGCTTTTGCTCCCTCAATTTACATCATAAAAATGTAAACCCTGCCACACTGGATTTGTTTTCGGAATCACCCAAATTATGTGTGCAATGTGCATCATATGGATGGGTGCACTGCATGTGGTTAACAAGGGTAAAAGGCTTTCATCAACATCTACAACACAGCCTTGATGATGCATTGCTTGCTGACATATTATGAGACAGATATAGCAGCCGCGTATCGGCCAATGCCGTTACACGTAAAAACGCAAATATCGGCCCGATATATCGGCCGGCCGATAAAAATCGGTCTATCACTACTTAAAACACGATGATCCGGACCGAGACTACCTCTTTTCCTCAGACCAAATTTCGACTGTTTGGTCTGGGATTAGGGTTAGTGGAGGTTTCACACAATTTGGGTTCAGATTAAACTGAAAAGTCCAAAAATCCGGACCAAACAATGTAGGTATGAAAGCCCCCTAAGAACAATTGGCCACTTCAGCCAATTGGACATCACCTTTATAGAAGTCCATACAGTAAATCATAGTTAAAGCATGAATAGTCTATATCAACAACGTTTCATTTCTGGGATTTCCGCCGGAAATTCCAGATGTCCGTCCCCTTCCTCTTTCTTTGTGTTGGCGTTCTAACCTCTGGTGGATTTGTGAGGACTATGGTTAACTGCTCCTCAGATCTCTGCATGGTAAATCCAGACAGCTAGCTAGACTATCTGTCCAATCTGAGTTTTCTGTTGCACGACCAAAACAACTTTTTAACGTACACATGTTCCACCAAAACAAGTTCCTTCCTGAGGCTATTTTGCAGCGGCACCGTTACTTGTGTCTATATAAGGTGTCACTTAAGGTGTGTGTGTAAGGTGTTCACTCCTGAACTGCAGAAGGAAATATTTTCCTCCCAAACAAAGTGAATGCAAACTGTCTGCTGCTTCCAGAGAGAAGCTGACTCATCCACACTGGATCTTTATCCCTTCCATCCCTCTGGATCTGCTGATATCATCACAGAGGAGTCGGGCGCTTGGGGCAGTTTACTCTCAAAAATCTCAATTCAATCTGAGATTCAAAGTTGGCAAACACTCACCTCTAGCTGTGTTCATGTCATCTTTACCTAGTTTCTTTACCTATTAAAGCAGTGGAAGCACTTCCACCTGTTTCTTTGAAAAGATGAAAACTCTGGATAAGGGAAAACAGGAAGATTATAGCTACTGATCATCTGTTGCTAATCATTAAGCTCATTACTTAATTATGTCATTATCTTTAAACTACAAACTGTTATCTTCCTTTCTCAAAACAAAACATTATGATGTGTACTGAAAAACGTACTTACTTTGTTTTCATCCTGTTTAATTCCATTTCCTTTTTATCTCAAAATGTTTGTGTGTGTGTGTGTGTGTGTGTGTGTGTGTGTGTCTGTTTCTGAAAGGTAAATGTCATTCCTCCAGTTTTACACATGAAGATGGCATCAAGCTGCATTATGGCAAGTGCAGAATACAGTTTTTTGAAGCTTTACTCATTCAAGGGACTACAAGTCACGATATCTTGCCCTTTGCTGCTTTTGTTCTTTTATTTTTTTAAATCTTAAGTCGCATTTTTAAGTCTAAATTCATTCATGTATTTCTATTTTCTTTTATTGACACATATACGTTGGGGAAACGTATGACGAGCTGCATGTCCCCTGTCCTTTGCCATAATGTGCAACGTAACGCATGCACTATGCCTTATGTGCGCGCACTCACGTATAAAAAAATGCATTGACGATGGCGACACCAAGTCCTCCCAGAGTTGTGCCTTTTGTCATTAGTTTTTCTTTCAATAACTTCGTAAACAGTGGCAGTAAACGAACAGTTACATGCAACTAACCCAACCAACGAAGGCAAGGACTAGCCAATCAGAGGCAGAGTAGGGTGGGTCATGCCTTCGCCGTGTAGGAAGGTATTATGACATCATTATGCATAATATTTAGCCATATGCTTCTGTTTGGGGGTGTATTTTCTGTAAAAAGGCCTTTCAGAGCAATGGAATTTTTTTTGTTTTGTTTTGTTGACAGGGAAAATGTACAGCTCCTTAGCAGAACCAGAATTAGCTATAAGATTATTTTCATCTGTAGGTCCTAGGCAGGAAACAGAGAATAATATCTCTGTCACAAATGTTAGTTTTTTGGATAATGGTCTGTCAGACAAATGGGCCAGTGGTCCAATGAGACATTTTACAAGACCACTGGATGCATTTAAAAGCTAGTAAGTGGACATTGAGTTAAGATTTTGTTAAATATGAGCAGTTTATTTTCTCAGGATACCCAGATACAGTAATGAGCTGTGATGTCACTAGGGCTGAAACGATTCCTTGAATAACTCGAATAATTTGATTACAAAAAATCCTCGAAGCAAAATTCTTTGCCTCGAAGCTTCGTTAAATCAATGTAATTAAGGTTGTAGGGCTCACTGGGTGTCTGCACGGAGGATAATTACTAACAGGTTGACGCTTCTGTGGACACAAGACTGACGGCCCAGATTACAAATGAAGGAGAGAGAAAACGACAGAAAGTTTGGGATCATTTTAAGCTGCAAACATGCTACTACATCATCTTTGTAGAAAACATCCAGTGTACTCATCCATTCCACGGAGCGAACCCGACACAAGGTAGCTAACTAACGTCTGCTGCTCTCGTCCACCGCGCTGTTTTACACAACTAGCCTTCAGCATGCTACTCTGCTAATAGCCATGTTTTACCAACAAGCTAAAATGAGAGCTGTCGGTTTGTAGTCTGACTGTTTATTAGTTTGCTACTAATCTTTGGAAACTTAGCTGCTGCCGGAGACAAACCGGCTCCTCCCCCCAGCATGGCCTCTTAATATGAACGTGAGTGATGTCTGCATTCTTTATTCTTTCTCCTCACTGTGTATTAGGCTTATGAAAATCTGTCCCCCAGAACAGTGTAGTTGAATAGCCCTGCTGTAAGCTTTGTACCGTCACATTTACCCTCTGGTTAGTGAACAGCTCTTTTGCATTTCCAGTGCAAAGAGCCAGAGGCAAGAAGGGGAAGGGGGTGAAAAATAATAATATTTGGGTCACCAAAAATGTACTTTTTTTTTAAGGGTCTTGGAAACCTATCTTTTGTGTATATATACAAAAGACAGGTTTCCTTTTTTTTTAGTAAACAGCAATAATAAATATTTACTATAGCTGTTTACTAAGTATTTCTTACTAAGTATTTCTTATCCGATTACTCGATTAATCAATGGAATAATCGGTAGAATACTCGATTACTAAAATAATCGATAGCTGCAGCCTTAGATGTCACACTGTACTTCTGTATATAATAACAACACTTATGACTAAGGAACAATACTCAAAACCAAACAGGTTGAGCAAAAGCTCCTCTAACAGACATCAATCCACCCGGCTCACAGCAACACCAGCTCCTAACAAGACACAGAACTCGAGCCTGGACATGTAGCTGTGCACCTGTGTGTGCTTGGTCAGGAGATATTAATTATTAATCCAACTCTGATCTACGCAACGCTGACTTCAGCTGTGCTGAAATCATGAAAACAGTGTTATCCATATAAAGCTAAGACGGATGTGGGAATACCTCAGCGTAGAATCAATCACTGCTGAAAACGTTGGAAAACGAGTGGAAGACACATGGAGGGAGAAAGAAAGAGAGAAGCATGGAGGGAAGGAAGGGACCCATGAAGAAACAAACAGACAGTGAAACTAACCCTGTTTCCATGACCCTCGGTTACCTCCCTTTATCTATCCTTCCATTCTTTCTTCCTACCGTTCATGCTACCATTGATAAGGATTCTTCTTTGTTAAGCTTAAATTATGCTTTCCATGTCCGCATAGCTGAAATAGCGGAAATGTATGTCACCGTGACATACATTTCCTCATCTGCCCATGCCTGTCTTCCCTCCCTGTCTTTTATCCTTCCTCCCTTCCTACGTTTCATCCTTCTGTCTCTTACTTGTTTGAATGCTGATTCACAGTATTGTTATCAGATTCATTCTTCTTTCTTTGGTCAGACACCATACAACCTTAAACCATTCACAAAAACTTCAGCTATTAGGCTCTATCTCAGCAGTTTGAAATCTTTAACAGTTGTTGTGAAAATTAAGTTTAAGTTTAGGGTTCCTTTCAGGAAGTTTATAATGGGTGTGTATTGTGTGACTTAAAGTGCTTGATGTCATCGCTAGAGCACGGAGCCTTAAAAAAATCTTAGTCCCTTCTCTATAACTTACTGTTGTAACACCTACAACTTTCATACAATATGCATGCATAATTATTCAACTTTTAAAGACATATTAATTAAAACAATCATTTCTTACAACTTTACCTTCTTCTTTAACCAGCAATCCAGTTTAGCTTTAGCATTAACTTTTCAAAAAATAACTTTAATTATTCCACATCTTTTTTACATTAGTGGTGTTATTCAACTTGTGAAATGCATACCGATTAAAACCATTCCCACTTTTCCAACTATTCTCACTACTTCAATTTCTTCTTACAGATTTAAGCTATGAATCCAGTTTAGCTTTAGCAATTTATCTATTCAGCATTCACACCCGTTTTCTGCAGGAAATGCATTTTCTAGTTATTTTGTAATCTTCTATTCCTCTCACTCCTAATGCCTTCATCCTTCCATTCAATCCACCAAACTATGTCTGGATGTATGAATACTACAGAGATATTAGCAAAGCTGACAGTGTCAGCCTTTCCATCCATGATTATGGTCCTGACCTTCATACCCGTCACACCTTTAATCTTCATTCCAGAGTCACAAACTGTGAGCTTAATGAAAGACATCTTCAGAAGGACAGAACCAATAGAAACACTGACTGCTTACCTTTCATGCCAAACTTTGAGCGTCGTCCATATTTGTTGACGAGAAGGAAGAGAACCACCAGCACCACACAGGCGAACCCTGCCAGCCCGACTGCTATGGAGACCTGCAGACGAGGGGGGGGGACAACAACAAGAAAGGTGGTGTTAGGACAATCATGGCAGATGCACAGGAATAAGGGGATTGTAGGAGCTCAGTTTCCATATAAAGTTAGCTGTGAATGTGTCGTCCCCAGAAGGTAACACTATCAGGCATACATTTTCCACCGGACACAATGTAGTCCCCAGAGGATGAACCACTGTTCGCTTTAGACACCCACAGGTCAAATTGTCAGTTTGAACACAAGATATTTTATCATCCATGAAATGGGATTTAAAGTCCAGTGTATTAGCAAAACTGTTGCTGAGACCGTTTGGGAGCAGCAGCTCAGTCCTTAGACACTTGGCTTTGGGACTGGAGGGTCACCGGTGCAAATCCAGCGCAGACCACTCGGAACAGAGTGTGGCCTGGTAGCTGCAGCGGTGCCAGTTCACCCCTGGGCTGAGCTGCCCTGGAGAAAGGCACCAAATCCCCAACTGCCGGGAGCGCCAGACTATGGCAGCCCCATCACTCTGCCATCTCTCCAGAGTAATGCATGTCTATAGGGCATATATATATATATATATATATATATATATATATATATATATATAAAATGTATGTTGTTCTATATTGTTTCTATCGCAATGTCAAAAATAAAGCAGCCAAAATGCATTACGGTAATATTTGCCTCATTTGAACGCTTTATGTTCTGATCGTTGCAAGTCTACTGAACTACATGACAATTCTTTTAATAATTTTTTAATCAGTTGTTGGAAGGTTATTTAAGGCTACTTCACAGCAACACAGATACACAATTAAACTCTTCTTAACGTTGATCCGGATCCACAGCTGAATGAATTGAGACAAACATCAGGTCGAACAAAAGAAAGTCTTTGCGGTTTTCATTCACTATAATACATCTATGCTACAAACGTAGCAAGTATACACAAATATTCATATTTTGGCTAAGTTTCACCCAAGTCCGTTGTCAACGAGTGGAAACACGGACAGCGTCACTCTGCCATTGCAATCACGTTGTGGTCAGGGGGTGTATCGTTCTTAAATCCTAAACTCCTGTTAACCATGCTGTCAACAGTCAAATGGAAGTTCTTAATAAAATGAAAACTACTCTTCTGCTTTTCATTTGTCTTTAAGTAATTATATTCACCATATGTTTTATTTATTTTTTGGATTACCAGAAAACATGCTATATCGTCATATACTGTTATCGAGATATGAAATGACCGATATCTGTATGGAAGGATTTGGCCCCATCGCCCAGCCTTTGTTGTGTGCATGTGTGTATTTTGGGTCTGTGTGTGTGTGTGTGTGTATTTAACAACGGCATGACACAAAAGAATTTCATCAAGAGATATACTTAAGTACTTCGTCTTCTTCTTCTTCTTCACATCGTGAGGGGACGCAATGTTTTTGACTGAATCATTCCATCACTATGGTTTTCCAATTTAATTTAAAGATGCATACAGTTATTCATATTTTTTCTGAACACAGATACAAACAGAAATATGTAAGAAAAAGCAGCCACATACACACACACTCTAACCCACAATGCTGCTTCAAGGCCTCAGCCTCAAGAGTTATCTTTTCCCAGACAATTACAGGAAAAAGATGAACTCAATTACATTTGGAACCAACTCTCAGGCTCACCAGCCACCAGGGGATTTCAGCAGATAGAAGCAATGGCGGAGGAAGGCTGGATTAAAATAGCACCGTCCGCTCTCAACACTCTTCTGGAGACACATTTTCTGATAGTTTTTCTACTCATTTGTTCCACATCTTTTCCTCGTAGGCAAGAGAATACACAGCCTAACTACAGACAGCAAATACAGAGCAAGTAGGGACATTACTACACATATACTTCGATCTAACAGTGCTAGCTGTGGGCTTTGTTTCTGTACCTGGGTGATCAGCGTCAACACAATCTCAGCCAAACACTCAGCATGTTTCATATTTCAGTCACTCACCCCAAACGTATCTTCCTCAGGTTTGTGAGTCTCTGCAGTTGGGGTTACTGGTGGAGAAACACAACAAGTAACAGACTGGGTTTAAAAATAACCAGAGGTTGCTGCTTCTGCAGGGAAACTGTGCACAAGTCCTCACACATGAAGCAGTAAACTGCAAAGCTGCTCTAATCAATAATGAACACACACACACGGTGAAAGACACATCTCTTTGAGACCAAAGCCCTGCAATGATACTGTCAGGTCAGTTATAGACACAATATCATCTACACTGGCAAGTCCAGTCCAGGTCAGCAGTCTGTCTCTGTAAAGATACAAATTCTGGCAAATTATAAATTCAGCACTGAAGCATCTTTACTCAGACATCTCTACATCCTGTCTTCAAGAAGAGTCAGTCTATGGGATATTTGGGGTCACTTGTTCTATGATGGAATAGTTATACTAAACCCTATTCAGTGCAATGTGCACACAAGCTGGTCATATAAAATGAAAGTCAGCGTGAACATTTGGGGCCTTATGCATGTAGAGGATGTCATAATGAAGAGCTAACTCTTTCCTTTCATTAATGTAAACCATTATACTATAATGACATTCATTTAAAAATCACTTACCATAATCATAATCTGTGTCTGGACCTGTGGAAGAAGGAGAAGAGGCTGTGAGACAGAGAAGGTAAATATAGAAAGGGATGACAAGAGATTAAAATAGAGACATATACTGTATACAGAGCATTATTGTAAGGTGTGAAGAGAGCAAAACAGCAGCAATATCTCTGTTAAGACCAGCACCTCTGTCTATATATAGCTCTTCTTCATTTACACTTAGACTAAATATAAGCTTTAGTTCATGCAACACAGAGAGTCAGAGTGCTGCTGAGGAGAGGCTGACACCACACAGAGCCCGGGCTCCACTGGACCCTGTTCACCATACAAACAGCTCTCTCACTATAAACTAAATTAAACTAAACACTGTACTTCTACAATAATGTTATATATTATAAAGCTATGGTTCAAAATCAATATCAGAATTTGATAGAAAGAAGGATTATTAAGACTGAGAAAATTGTCAAAATATATACACTGTTGAAGATGTGCTTAAGAGTACCCCTGATGACAGAAAGAGCCTAAACTAACTTTGTCAGTGCTTGTATACATGTGAGTATCTGGGCTGCCGACTGACCCACACACAATAAAGTAAGACGATCAGAAAACATGAGATTCAACAAGCCAATCAGATTCAGCTACCTTTCCTCTGTCACATGCAGGCTCATATACCTTTGCAAAGGTGTGCCATATTTTTCTTACAAGCCAATCAGAGCAGACTGGCCTTTTTCAGAAGGGGTTTTTATAGAGACAGTCACTAAAAAGAAGCGTTTTAGACCAGCCTGGTCTCAGAGAATTCCGTGAAATGATCACGAACTGTTAACACCGCATTACGTGGTGGTCGCACGGAATGTGTGAAAATTCCATGTGGGCACCACGAAAAGCAATGCCAATGTAAAGTCAATGAGAAGATGATGTAGCATTAAGAGAGACTACGATAGTGAGTAGTATGAAAGGCCGAAAATTCATGTAGGGAGGTTGGTTGAGGTGGTGGACTTTCACCCAGGAGAACGGGGATCGTTTCACACGTGTCACGTTTACTAAACCCAACCGTCGCTTTCTTCTTTTCCTAAACCCAACCGTCCCGTTCTTCTTTTCCTAAACCCAACCGTCCCGTTCTTCTTTTCCTAAACCCAACTGTCCCGCTGTTGTTAAGAGGCCGTGTTCATTTCACGGATGAACCTGAAAATGAGCATGATGGGAGCTTTGCATTTTCTATAATCTTGTTGCATTCTTTTTAATCCCTTTTCCCCTGCTCTGTTTGGCTGTTTTGTATCTGCATTCTGCCAGAAGCCTATGACATGTCTCAACATGTCCCTCCATGTCCCTCCATGTCCCTCTATGTCCCACCTTACCATCAAAGGGCTTGTCCAGAAAGTGGCCGTACACGGTGCTGGTGGCCACGCCCAGGTAGTTGCTGGCCTCCAGAGTGTAGTTGCCGTTGTTGTGGTGCGTAGGGTTTTTAAAGGTCAGGCAGCCCTCTACATAGTCCTGATAAATATCCATATCAGGACGCACATACTCAGTGTGGGATATTTCCTGAAAGGGCAGTGATGGGACAAGTGAACAGTGACATCAATAATCCAAGAGAGCAAAGACCTATATCTAAAATCATTTACCAACAAAAACCGAGAGTCATCACACTCCAAGATATTGTTCTATATGTTAGGTTCCTTCTAAAACATTATGAAAATTAATACTACTTATTGATATATTTAAGCCCAAAGTGCGGTTACAGTTTGTTTCTCGGGCAGTGTATTTCATTTTGCTCAGGTAAACAAATGAACAGAGCAGCCATCAAGTAACAAAGCATAATTTAGAAAATATACGTGGTACAGCAGATGGATCAGATGAATCAAACGCACCTCATCTTTGTAGAACCACCGTAAGGCCGGGTGGGGTGAACCGCGAACAGTGAACTCTATGCACGTGTCGTGGCGGCGTTCTGGCTCCTTCAGCTTCACGATCGAGGGGGGAACTGAAGACGGCAAAGAGAACAGAGGACAGATGAGCACTTCACTTTGGACTTGAACCAGAGGACAACATAAAGGTGTTGTATGGTGTTACACTGTGACTGCAACACGTTACACATCAGTCCATGAATGAACAAGAGAAGGAATACAGAGCCCGGGATTATCATTTTAATATCCTGGCCTCATCACAATCTCTTCCAATCGATGTAGTGTGTGTGTGTGTGTGTCTGAGTGTGTGTTTTCCTGTTCTCGTGTGTCTCTGTGTTGATGGACAAAACGCTTTTTAAATGCTGTTGCTGCAACAACGTCTGTTTGTAAGTTTTATTTGATTAGGACAATGCACATTAATATAACATTTCTGTAAATGCGCCAGTGGGCTAATTTTCAACTGTAGTCCTAATTACCTAGTCTTTATGGTGGGAAGAAACCAGAGCAACTTGAGGCAGAACATTCAAACTCCACACAGATAGGCCCAGAACAACCTGGATTCAAACCCAAAACCTTCTTGCTGGGAGACAGAAGTGCTAAACACTGAGCCACCGTGCTGTCATTAGCTTTATGCAGCTGGCTGTCAGAAATTCAAACCAGCACCACACACAGACACACACACACACACACACACACACACACACACACACACACACACACACACACACACACACACACACACACACACACACACACACACACACACACACACAGCTTGGTTGAGTTTCTTACTCCTCGTGAGAGAGTGAAAGGAGCTGTGGATGAAAGCACCCTTGGGTGTCAATAACCATCCAGGAACATGAATGAGACTATAGCCATGCTAGCATCACCTAGAGGCTGCAGGACATCACACCTCACGATGCTGAAGTCTTAGAATAAAAAACAACACACTGGACATTTTACTATTCTTGAAGCGGCGATTATCAATTATTATTTATGATGAAGGATCAAATAAGAATGTGTGACGTGAAAGGTGTCACATAGTGAGAATGATCACCAACCCTGCAGTTCCCCTCAGCTCCACAGAGCTTTATTGCCGTTTTTACAATCCACATTTAGTCGCCAACATACGTTCCAACAGACGTGTGGCTAGCACTCACACCAACCATGTGTCCTCTCAAACATCAGTTCAAACATCTTGAAGTTGCACAAACACAAACACGCCTTCACTTACATTTGCACCGCAAAGAGCTAATACTGGTCTGTTTTCATGCTTGCAGCTTTATACGCATTAGCCTTTAAATTGTGGTGAGGCTGGCGCTTGAGGAAAGGTCATATGAAATATGAAATATGGAAAAGTTGCATCAACTGTGGGACATGAATATAGTTTGTATATTTCATGATTCTTGGGCAATTGTATTTTGCTAGAGGAAAGGTCAGGGGTCACCAAATTCTTTAGAAGCCAATTTTTGTGGACCATCAACATCCACAGTGAACTTCACGGACATCTGGATATCAGGTTCCAAGGTTAGCCTGTTGATAGGTGTGTGTGCGCTGACGTGTGGAATGATTGGTGCAGTCTATGTGTTGCTTTCAACACATAGTCACAGATGTGAATCAGTGTGCAGCGTGTTTCTAAATGTGCAAACATGAGAGCTTTATATTGACAATAATGAAAACAACTTTATTTGCTTCACAAGTCAATATTCCAGCGGATGGTTAGCGTATAAACCTGCTGCTTTGATTACAGTGTTATGCACACCACCCTTTTATGTCACTGTGGCCGTGCTTTTTGTTTGTATCTGTTATGTATTTGTAATTGCTCTGCCACTCAACTCTGTTTGCAGCTTGTCATCACACATTTGAATGAAATGCCTGCTCTGTACCGTTTTTGTCATGTTTTAAACATGAAATCAAGTCATTGCAATGATGTCAGTAATTTGTCACAATTTATTTTGAACTGCATGCATCGAGGCCTTTCCATAAAGCAAACACATAATTAAATTCTCCAGGAAGCACTAAGATAACTATTATCCATTACTTCCAGTCATAACGAACCACAGCTGGACTCTGAAATGTGGTCAAGAGGAGCTACAGGCAGCTGCGGCCGTGGTTTTTTAGTTACGGCAAGGAGAGGCAACAACAATGGCCGCTTCTAACGAGGTTAGGATAATACTGCAAGACATCACTTCTATCGGAACTGGAGACTAAAGGGTGTTTTGGCTCTTCTCCCGACTGGCTTCAGCAAGAGTTTGATAGACAGATGGTTCATCCAATCACCTGCCAGGTATTTTTTTAAGTTTTTGCCCATTTTCAAACACTTTCTCAATGACGGTTCTCTGTAACAAACCATCTGATGCTGTGAGGTCACTGTTTGTTCAGATTCCAAGAACAGCAAAGACATGAAAAGGACAAAGACTCCACTAATGAGTCATATTTTCAAAATGAACAAGTAACAAGAGAGAAGGAGCAGCTCTGCGAGGAAACACCAAGAAGACGTTCCTTCACCAGCAGGGAAACCACATCCACTGCCCACCCCCAGCTGCGTGTTGGCTGCAGGGACAGGAGACAGGTGACCTTTTTGTGGCTCAAATGAAAACCGTAGCCCACTCTAACCAACCGCTGTCAGCAACGCACACTCAGATAACAAGTTTGGATTTTAAATGAAAGTCCTCAGCTCATTTACTGTAAGCTTTTTGTATGTGCAAATGTTCGTACTATGTGCATCACTGCCACAAATAAAACATGAATAAATAAATGAAGAGCAATCCAGCTATTCTGCAAGAGAGAATTAAGATTTGAATTTCTTTCTTGGATTAGCAGTAAGGAGCCAATTATTTAAATCAGAGGTTCTCCATAGTGCTTCACAGCTACATGAGGAAACACGGAGGAGTGCTACAGGTAAGCTTAAAACAACCTGGAGGCAGTGTACTATCTAACAACACAGTCTCATCCTCATTGGGATCATATTTGGGATTGGAAAAAGCCAGACTATTCACTCATACACGGATTCAGATCATTTGCACCAGTGTGTCTTTGACTCTCCATCCTTTGTGTATCCACTGACCTGGCCACTGCTGTCTCTAGCACTCTTTGGCTTGTCCATTTTATTACTGATGGAAGACAAGAGACAAGACTTTATTGCCCACATAACCAGACTTATACCCTTCCTCATAACCTCAGAACACATAATCAAGAAACTTCAAACATATTATTCCAGGCACAGCAAAATGCACTTTTACAACTGACAATAAATACAAATAAAAATACTGCTTCTGGAGCCTTACAGCCCTCAAACTAAAGGAAACGAGTCATTTAACAAAGATGTCAACATTGCACTGTTCTGGCACAAATGCTTTTTCATGCTTTAAAGCCTACTTCTCATCCATATTGACTGCATCTCTGTTGCAATATATACTGTGCGGCCTAGGCGCACATATATATATACAGTATATGTGCCTGCGCTCTCTCTCTCTCTCTCTCTCTCTCTCTCTCTCTCTCTCTATATATATATATATATATATATATATATATATATATATATATATATATATATATATATATATATATACAGTATATACGCCTGCTCTCTAGGCCACACAGTGAGGATCATCCGGGTCATTTTTGGCTCCATGATGGCTTCATGCTCCACTGAGAAACTCTCAGAGCAATGAATGGGGCTCTGTCTCCAACGCTGCATCCAGGTCTTATTATTATTATACATCCATGGTCCAGATGCATGGATGTACTATGATGAAAATGTTGTGGTCTGAGTCATCGATCTTGCCATCAAAACTATTTCAAGCTTCAAAGTTTTGCCGGTGCTTCATGAGGCGAAAGTTCAATAATCAAATGCAGCTGTAGGCAGTGAGCACAATTCTGGCTCATATTGCTCAGGTTCCAGTACAGAGCTAGTTTCCTCAGCGGCCCGTGTTTTTAAATTCAAGCCTCAAGTTTGAATCGCCACGTGACAGGATACAATATAAACACAGACACACACACACACATACACACACACACACACAAACAGTGTAGGTCAGTGTGTGGGCTGTAATGATGATGGATGGGCCTGTTGAGCGCTAGGATAACATTAATAAGTACTTTCCTAAAGTGACCATTAAATGGAAAATAGAAGAGTGCTGTGTGTGTGTGAGTGTGTGTGTGTGTGTGTCATTTAATTTCTCTGTCTCTGAAAGGGGAATATCATTCCTCCAGTTTTACACATGAAGATGGCATCAAGCTGCATTATGGGAAGTGTAGGATTCAGTGTTTTTGGAGCTTTACTCATTCAAGGGACTACGAGTCATGATATATTGGCCTTTGCTGCTTTGGTTCTGACCATTATTTTTTAAATCTGTCCCCCAACTCTATGGAAGTTCAACATGATGAATGAAACAAGTTTGTTATACTCTGAGCTACTAAGTAGATGAGGTAGTAAACATGTGCGTGTGTGTATATGTGTGTGTGAGTGTGTGTGTGTGTGTGTGTGTGTGTGTGTGTCTGTCTGTGTGTACTCACAGTGAACAGTTAGCTGGACCGAAGCGTTGGTCATGCCCACTATGTTGGTGGCAGTGCAGGTTAGCAGGAAGTTGTTGTCGTCTCTGCTCACGTTGACCAGCGTGATGTTGATGGAATGAATGGTGTTGTTGTCGTAGACTCTGGCCTGGAAAGACAGAGAACGAATGTAGCATGGCAGCAGGCAGCTTCACTAGTGTTGTAAGCAAAAGGAAATGTAGACTTTAGTTAGCTAGTTAGCCAGGAGTCTAAGTTAGCATAAAGGTAATAAATGATGCTGCATTCACACAGTTGGTGGAACAAGAAGAACATGTAATCCTGGTGTTATTCTGACTGAGTGGTAATGTTTGGTTACCCACATTGTTAGCCTTGGACTCACAGCATTTAAGTGGCCTAAATGAGCTAAGTTTACAGTGGTATGTACTGTAGGCTATATGAAGTGGTTTGTCAATATAATGTAGTGTTAATACTGGATTTTTGTAGATGTCGCTCCCGGTGCTGGAGCCATTGAGCCAACAGTTTGCTGCCACTTCTTGAGTTCTTTAAAAGTGGAAGATATCTGAAACTCCTGATATCCTGAATTACAACTATGGCTGGCGTGAAGTTTTTTTTTTTTTATCAGTTGCTTCTAATTACTATCTAAATTATATGGAAAATGTAACTCAGTACTGGTTAAATAATACTGTAACAATTAGATTTGCTCCCTAAGGTTTGCTGGTTGGCTATGTGACCGAAGCATGGAGTATGGTACCAAGTGCTGAGGTCATAAATGTCAGCATGATAGCCTACAACACGCTGACAGTAGCTAAACCTGAATGTTACATATGTATCAATGAGTGCATTAGTACACCAGCTTTGAGCCTTATCCTGGGTTTGACTTGATTGGGGAAATGATGTTTACATGGAGCCTGATTTTTTAGATCATCTATTCTAACAGCATCCAGGTGTCTGATCACCTGTGTGCAGCTGTGTCTTGATATCTCACCATATCAGTCACTAAGTTCTGTACCAACCTGAACCAGGCATTTACCTCAGCATCCTGGTTTCTATCGGAGTACTCCAGGGAGCTTATCCAGGTTTCTGAAACCTGTTCAAATGCTTAACACATAACTCCTAGAACCTGATCATTACCAGGATAGTAGTGCTATGTCAACACACGCACAGGCAAATTCACAAAAGGATTGCACATTGCACAATAAGACATGAAATGTACCCCTTACGTGTGTGTGCGTGAGTGTGTGCGTGCGTGCGTATTTGTATCCTTCCCACCTCCTGTGCATTGATGGAGTGCAGGCCATTGACGGGCCAGTCCACCTCAGGTAACGGGGATCCCGAGCCGTTACAGATGGCCGTTACTCGATCCCCCTCGATAACAGTGAGGTTGCTGTGGCTGACGCTGATATCTGGCAAGTCTGAGAGAGAGAGCACGTAAGGGAAACTGTATCATACCCATGTAGACATTTGTGAGCCAATTCTGAAGATATAAAGCCAGGAACCAATGGGCTTGGAGCAGAGAGTAACATCCAGGGGAGGAAGTCAGCAAGTAGTGAGAGACGGACTGACTACGTTTGAGTATTTATTGAAAAAAAAGATATATAGAAGAACCCCAGCTCTATAATGGAATCAGCTTTATCGTTATGAGCAGTAAGAATTCCCAGTCATTAGGGCCGGGGTGTGTTCACACTCTGAACTCACCACAGTTGCTGATGTTCATGTTGTGCAGCAGAATGGTCCTGTTGCCGTCAGCACAGTGTAACTGTTGGCTGCTTAGCCCCGCATCTCCTCTCTGTTGCCATAGCTGCAGCCAGCGGATCTCACAGCCGCAGTCAAACACCACCTCCTCTAAATGACTGGACAGAAAGACAGGAAGAGCAGTGACTGTAATAGCAGCACAGTCACACTCATTACACGCTCTCCCGCCACACGTGCATTTCCTCACGCAGGACGAACAAATGTAGAACTGATAACTCTCGTCAAAACTGCAAGACTGAGACCAAAACTAAAAAATCAAACATCCAGATGTATGTACGGGCAGATTACCAATCAACTTCAACTTTTTAAGTGAACTATGTGATAAATCAGCATCCTTTAGGCTCTGATGTCTGGAGGTTGGCAGGTCTGCTGATTAGCCATACTTATAGATCATTGACTGAGATAATTGAACTGGTTTTTCATTGTTAAACGCTTTAAGAGATCATATTTCTCCTGTATTAGCTTCTCTGCATTGGCTTCCTGTAAAATCCAGGATTGAATTTAAAATCCTTCTCCTGACCTACAAAGCTCTAAATGGTCAAGCACCATCATATCTTGAAGAGCTCATAGTAACTTATTGTCCCACTAGAGCACTGCGCTCCCAGAATGCAGAGTTACTTGTGGGTCCTAAAGTCTCTAAAAGTAGAATGGGAGCAAGAGCATTTAGCTATCAGGCTCCTCTCCTGTGGAACCAGCTCCCAGTCTGGGTGCGGGAGGCAGACACCGTCACCACCTTTAAGAGTAAACGTAAAACTCTCCTCTTCGAAAAAGCTTATAGTTAGGGAGTGAGGAGTTGCAGCGTTCATCTAGACCGGCGAGGGAAGGTGTGTAGCCACAGTCATGACGCACTGCCTCCCTATCTCGGCTTCTCTTCATAGAAAGCTTACTATATTTAGGGTATGAGGAGTTGCAGCGTTCGCCTAGACCGGCGGGGGTGGGTGTGTAGCCACAGTCAGGGAACACAGC